>NW_015173149.1:202662-211198 GCF_001447785.1 Gekko japonicus | reverse complement strand
AGTCGAATCCGACTCTAGGGTTGCGGTGCTCATCTCCGTTTCAAAGCCGAAGAGCCAGCGCTGTCCGAAGACGTTTCCGTGGTCATGTGGCCGGCGTGACTGAAACACCAAGGCACACAGAACGCTGTGACCTTCCCACTGAAGTGGTACCTATTTATCTACTTGCAATGTCTTGCTTTCGAACTGCTAGGTTGGCAGGAGCTGGAACTAGAGACGGGAGCTCACTCTGTCATGCGGCACCCGGGTCTCGAACTGCTGAACTACCGACCTTCCACAGCCTGCAGTTCAGCGTCTTAACCACTTGAGCCACCGCAGCTCCGAAGACAGGAAAAGGGAGGAGCAAAAGAGGGGCCGGGCTTGCAGATGTGTGTGTGTGGGGGGAAGGACTGCTGGATGGGAGGAGAGAGACATGAACAACGCCCCCAGCCCAAGGGAGAGAGAAATTAGTGGGGCAGGAAATTTACTGATTCCAATTTTTAATTTACATTATTGCTGGTCCCCCGTTCTCACTCAGTCTCCGGGCGGATGACAACAGAGTGAGTCGAGACAATGGACAGGATGTGACACTCAGTGAACAATGCCACAGGAATGAGGGTTGGAGAACCAGCCGGAAGTCTAGAAACAGAACTGGAGTAAAGTTTTAAAATGACATGTGAAATGATGCAGGAATTTATTTTTTTATTTATTCATTCATTCCATTTACACCCCGCCCTCCCTGCAATGCAGGCTCAGGGCAGCTCACGGCCAGTACATAAAATACAGTTAAAAACAACATAATATCATCTAAAACAATGCCATTATAACTGATGCAATTTCATAAACTGCTGAAGGTGGTTCGTTAGTTATGCAAGATGGCTTACTTTCAGAGAATACTTGCAAAGCTTAGATGTCATTCTGCTCAAGATCTTCCTACAGCGCAGGCTAGAGGTCAGAAACCAAGGCTAGGTGTCAAGAACCAAAAGGCCAGGGCTCTATAGTGGTGGCAGCATCCTAGCTGAAAGACTGGTGGAAGAGCTCCGTCTTGCAGGCCCTGCGGAACTGTAAAAGGTCCCGCAGTGCCCTGATCTCCTCCAGGAGCTCATTCCACCAGGATGGGGCCGCCACTGAAAAGGTGGGATCCCAGTTTCAGCAAGCTATATACAGTAGATAGTCGGGGCAGGGGGGGCAGAGAGAAGAAGAAGAGATTGAATTTATACTCTGCCCTTCACTACTCAAGGGAGTCTCAGAGCGGCTTACAAACTCCTTTCCCTCTCCCTCCCCACAACAGACACCCTGTGAGGTAGGCGGGGCTGAGAGAGCTCTGACAGAAACTGTCCTTTCAAGGACAGCTCTGATCAGAACTACGGCTTGCCCAACGTCATCCAGCAGGTGCAGGTGGAGGAGTGGGGAATCAAACCTGGTTCTCCCAGATTAGAGTCCGCGCACTTAACCACTACGCCAAACTGGCGCGCTTAACCACTACGCCAAAATACACAAGGGACCCAGGATGGTGGGAAAGGAAGGGTTCTCTGAGAGATCCGGCACTGGCTGCTGTGTTCGGCGCCCTGCATTTGCTCCCATGAAGGGTGTGACCCCATGCCTTTGTTGTCAATAAATTGGGCGGGGGACATACTTGTCTGTTTCAGCAAAATGCAACAGGAGTCCTGTGACCCACACAAGACTATGAAGTGTGTGTTCTCACGTAAGCTTTTCTGGAGCAGAGTCAGCTTGTGAGGGGTTTGTGGAAATATGCTGTAACCTGAAATAAATGCTAGAATAATGTAGGCTGCTTGGAGTCCCCATTTTGCAAGGGAACGGGACAGGCAGGGTAGAAAGGAAGAAGATTGGATTTATACCCCGCCCTTCAAAACCCAAAGGAGTCTCAGAGTGGCTTACAAACTCCTTTTCCCTTCCCCTCCCCACAACAGACGGTCTGTGAGGTAGGTGGGGCTGAGAGAGCTCTGACAGAAATGGCTCTTTTTCAAGGACAGATCTGAGAGAACTACAGCTTATCCAAGGTCATTCAGCAGGTGCAAGTGGAGGACTGGGGGAATCAAACCCGGATCTCCCAGATTAGAGTCCGCGCTCCTAACCACTACACCAAAGTCAAATTAATAGCTAAAAACCTGAGGGTCTCTGAAGTGCCCCCGAGGTGCCCCCTGGACTCCGGCCGGTTCTTCTTTGGGAGGGGCCGTGGCTTGGTGGTAGAGCCTCTGCTTGGCATGTGCAAGGTCCCCGGTTCAATCCCCAGTGGCATCTCCAGTGAAAAGGACCGGACAGTAGGTGTTGGAAAAGACCTCTGCCTGAGACCCTGGAGAGCTGTAAAGAGGGGCTGTGGCTCAGTGGGCGAGCATCTGCTTGGCATGCAAAAGGTCCCAGGTTCAATCCCCGGCATCTCCAGTGAAAAGGACCAGGTAGGAGGTGATGGGAAAGACCTCCACCTGAGACCCTGGAGAGCTGTAATCAGGAGCTGTAGCTGAGTGGCAGAGCCTCTGCTTGGCATGCAGAAGGTTGTAGGTTCAATCCTCAGCATCTCCAGTTAAAAGGGCCAGGGAGTAGGTGATGGTGAAGACCTCTGCCTGAGACCCTGGAGAGCTATAAAGAGGAGCTGTGGCTCAGTGGCAGAGCATCTGCTTGGCATGCGGAAGGTCCCAGGTTCAATCCCCGGTGGCATCTCCATTTGAAAGGACCAGGCAGGAGGTGATGGGAAAGACCTCCACCTGAGACCCTGGAGAGCTATAAAGAGGGGCTGTGGCTCAGTAGTAGAGCCTCTGCTTGGCATGCAGAAGGTCCCCGTTTCAATCCCCGGCACCTCCAGTGAGAAGGACCAGGCAGGAGGTGATGGGAAAGACCTCCGCCTGAGACCCTGGAGAACCACTGCTTGTCTGAGTAGACAAGACTGACCCTGATGGACCAAGGGTCTGATTCAGTAGAAGGCAGCCTCATGTGAGGGGCCCTGGCTCAGTGGAAGAGCTTCAGGGAGAAGCTCCCAGGTTCAATCCCCGGCAGCATCTCCAGTGAAAAGGGCGAGGCAGGAGGTGATGTGACGGACCTGAGACCCTGGAGAGCAATCCCCACCTTGCCATGGAAGTTTGCTGGGTAACCTTGGGCCAGTCACATAGTCTCGGCTTGACATAGTGGTTAGGAGCGCGGACTCTAATCTGGGAGAACCGGGTTTGATTTCCCCACTCCTTCACATTCCGCTAGCGGTGTGACCGTGGATCAGTCACAGGTTCTTTCAGAGCTGTTCTCTCAGGAGCAGTCCTTGAAAGAGCTCTCTCAGCCCCACCTACCTCACAGGAGGTGTCTGTTGTGGGGAGGGGAAGGGAAAGGAGTCTGTAAGCCGCTCTGAGACTCCTTCGGGTAGTGAAGGGTGGGGTATAAATCCATTCGCTTTTTTTCCTTCTTCTTAATCTCACACAGCCATTCCTTTATTGGCATTTCACAGAAATAAAAACATAGTCTCTGGGAAATAAAATTCAAATTCTACATAAAATGCAATTTCTGTTAAGATGCCCTGCGTTGAGCACTTACAGAATTTTACTACGTGTAAAAGCAGCAGCCAGTAAAAAAAAGCTTTGCCACAAGTTCCATTATGTTTTCCTCTGTGCTATTTAAAAGAAATAATGGTTTATTCGGCCTAGGAAAGTCTGAAACAGCACCCAAGATTGGTGCTAAAATACGTTGCCTAATAGCAGAATAATAACAACATTCAAACAGCACATGGTACACTGTTTCAGTAGTTTTATTTATTTATTCATTTATTTCAATTTCTATCCCGCCTTGCCTGACAATAAAAACGGATAAAATTCTAACAATAAAATATAAAGTGCAGATTAAATACAAACGATAAAGTGCAGATGGCAATCATTGTCGTTGGCCCCATATGACTAGACCAGTATCCCAAAGAAAGTGCCAGTAATAGATGTTCAGTAGCTCATTCACCCTGCCAACAAAAGTCTGCATGGCCAAAGCAATGGTATTCCCAGTAGTCATGTATGGCTGCGAGAGTTGGACTATAAGGAAGGCCGAGCGCCGAAGAATAGATTCTTTTGAACGATGGTGCTGGAGAAGACTCTTGAGAGTCCCTTGGACTGCAAGGAGATCAAATCAGTCAATCCTAAAAGAAATCAACCCTGACTGTTCCCTGGAAGGCCAGATAATGAAACTGAAGCTCAAATACTTTGGCCACCCAATGAGAAGGGAGCACTCACTGGAGAAGACCCTGATGCTGGGAAAGATTGAAGGTCAAAGAAGACGGGGACGGCAAAGGATGAGATGGTTGGACAGTGTCATCGATGCAACGGACATGAAATTGAGCAAACTTCAGAGGACGGCGGAGGACAGGAGGGCCTGGCGGGATCTGGTCCATGGGGTTGCGAAGAGTCGGACTCGACTGTGCGAATGAACAACAACAAAAGCTCGTTCGATGGCAGCTCCTAGTCGAAAGCCTGGTGGAAGAGCTCCGTCTTGCAGGCCCTGCAGAACTGTAAGAGGTCCCGCAGGGCCCTGATGTCCTCCGGGAGCTTGTTCCACCAGTATGGAGCCGCCACTGAGAAGGCCCTAGATCTGGTGATATCCAGTCTGGCATCCTTGGGGGCAGGGACAGTCAGGTGGTGTTGGGTCCCTCAGTGCTCTCTGGGGAGCGTGTGGGGAAAGACGGTCCCTCAGGTAGGCAGGCCCCTGGCCCTATAGGGCTTTAAAGGTCAAAAGCAGCACCTTGAAGCGAATCTGGTATGCTATTGGCAGCCCGTGCACCTCCCTCAGCACAGGCCGGATGTGCTGTTGAATAGAGAGGCCCATCAGCAGTCTGGCTGCTGCATTCTGCACTAGCTGCAGCTTCCAGATTTGGGCCAAGGGCCGCCCCATGTAGAGAGCGTTGCAGTAGTCCAATCTCGAGGTGACCATAATATGGATCACTGTTGCCAGGTCATTGCGTTCGAGGAAGGGGACCAACTGCCTAATCAGCCGTAGATGGTAAAAGGCTGCCTTGGCAGTGGCTGCTACCTGGATCTACCTCACAGGGCTGTTGTGAGGATTAAAAGGACGAGAGGAGGAGGGTGTAAACCACTTTGGGGTCCCTTTGGTGAGAAGGGCACGGTATTGACAATGAAGTCAATAAATAATTGAATAGTTCTAAGGCAGCTTCGTATGCCTCCGCGTGGGTCCTCATCCAGCGTCCGCTGCCCCCTCGAGGGTATTGACTTGCAGACCTAGGGGTGTCTTCAGCCCCCAAATGGTAAGCAGAACCGCTTTGGCCAGCAGTACGCTTTGGTCACAGCAAATGTGCGACCTCCGAGGAACAATCTGCACACTGCTCCCGGCGGTTTCTTACTGGCTACCGTAATTTATAGCCCTCCCTGAGTTTTAATTTCCTCCTACGTCTTGTGGGGGGTCTGCGGAGAGCGGATTTGGGCCCAAGCCTAGCTTGTGGTGCCGCCGCGGCACCTCCGAGCAAAACCACATTAGCAGCTTTGGCATATAAATGATGAGGAGTCCGAGGACAGTATGAGTCATGGAGCAGGAGAATCCCTCCCTGTTCCGGAGTGTCCTTGGCCGGAGGCAGCTTGGTACTAGGGGTGGGGTGGGGAGAGACATCACAAATACTTTCGCCCTGTTTTGAAACAGCAGCTGTTTGTAAACCTTCTGAGTTCAAGGTAAAGGGGGGACTGGATAGATTCATGGAGGAGAGGTCGATGAGTACTACTAGCCATGGTGACAAAAGTGAGCCTCCACATTCAGAGGCACGAAGTCTCAGAATCCTGGAGCTAGAAGAGAATATTGGTGGAAGGCCTCGGCCTCCACGCCCTGCTGCTGGCCCTCCAGAGGAACCGGTTGGCCACTGTGTGAGAGAGGATCCTGGACTAGGTGGACCCTCACTGGTCTGACCCAGCAGGGCTCTTCTGATGATCTTATTGGGGGAAGGCCTCGGCCTCTCTGCCCTGATGTTGGCCCTCCAGAGGAACTGGCTGGCCCCTGTGTGAGACGGGATGCTGGACTAGGTGGACCCTCACTGGTCTGATCTAGCAGGGCTCTCCTGAGGTTCTTATCAGGGGAAAGCCTCGGCCTCCACGCCCTGCTGTTGCCCCTCCAGAGGAACTGCTTGGCCCCTGTGTGAGACGAGAGGCTGGACTAGATGGACCCTCCCTGGTCTGATCCGGCAGGGCTCTTCTGACGTTCTTCTCAGGGGAAGGCCTCGGCCTCCACGCCCTGGTGTTGGCCCTCCAGAGGAACTGGTTGGCCACTGTTTGAGGCAGGATGCTGGACCAGGTGGACCCTCACTGGTCTGATCTAGCAGGGCTCTCCTGAGGTTCTTATCAGGGGAAGGCCTTGGCCTCCCTGCCCTGTTGTTGGCCCTCCAAAGGGACTGGCTGGCCCCTGTGGGCTGGCCCTGGGCACAGACAGCAGGGGATGGAAAGCGGGGATCTTATCAGCGGAAGGCCTCAGCCTCCACGCCCTGTTGTTGGCCCTCCAGAGGAACCGGTTAGCCACTGGACTACTGGTCTGGTCCAGCAGGGCTCTTCTGAGGTTCTTATCTCCTGTGCAACTTCGCAGTAATGGTAGCAATAAGAATGCGGGAACTTCTCTGCCGGGTCTACCAAGATTCTTCTTTTCCAGCAACTGTCTGACAAAGGGAACTTGGGCTCTCAAAAGCTTATAACCCGAATATCTTGTTGGTCTCCAAGGTGCTACTGGATTCGAATCTAGCACTCCTTCTGCAGGCCAGCACAGCTACCGTTTGAAACTGAGCTCCAAGAATTATGTCTCCCAACAGTGGCCACCTTTCTGATTCTGGCCAGCTACTAAGGAGGAAACGGAGGCTAACAGTTCCCTGGTCCTTTGTTTTCATCCTCTGATTGTCACATCCTGAGTAGCACAGCTAATACAACGTTTGAGTCCAGTGGCACCTTTAAGACCAACAAAGTTTTATTCAAGGTGTGAGCTTTTGTGTGCACGCACGCTTCCTCAGGTACAACGAAATGGAAATTACCTGTCCATACATATATGTAGAGGGTGAGCAGTAAATTAGCATACAGCATAATGAAGATGTTTAACCGATTCGCGGACCAAACAGGAATAACACGTTTAGTTCATATGGTTACCATTTGTCTGGGTTTTAATTCGAGGGAACATAGTGAAGGAAATAAATATGTCAAAATCAGTGTTCCCTCTAAGCGGAGTCAGTGTGAGCTAGCTCACAGTTTTTTAGCCTCCAGCTCACACGTTTTTATCTTAGGAAAGATAGCTCTGGAGCAAACTAATTTATGCAGTAGTCAGATCGCTCGCTCACAACTTTAATGCCATTAGCTCACAAAGTAGAATTTCTGCTCACAAGACTCCACAGCTTAGAGGGAACATTGGTCAAAATGGAAGATTGATGGGCAGATGTCTCCTTAAAATTAATTGTGGAATGCTGAGAGTAATTAACTGAGACCCTGCCATTACACCTGGCCTTTGAGAGAGCAATTATCTATGACTTTATTCAACCCATTTATAAAACCAAATAACCAAGGGGCCATTCGCTGCATCTTGGAACATAGAATTTCACAGACCATTTAACCATTTTGTACAGAAGCGCGATGTCCTGTTATATCATCAGTGGTGTTAGTTCCAGTTGACCTGCTCCAGTCAAACAAATAAGTAATGAGTGACTTGTTTAAATGTATAACCTGCTTCCTCAGGCAGGGTTGGGAACGAAATGTCCATCTAAACTTTGGTTAAATCTGGGTGAACAGCTGAAAATATAACCTGCCAGAAAACTACTCTGCATCTTCGGCCATCATATGGATATTAGGAAAGACAAGGGGTCATTTCCTGCCAGAGCGCACAGGAGCAGAGCTACGGCAGTAAAGAGCCCAGGGGGCGGGCACGTGCAACAAGCCCCACCCCCTGCTCCCAGCAGCCCTCAGTCAGAGCAAGAAGCAGCCAGGTCAGTTGCAGAGCTCCCCCGCCCGGCCCCCCGGTCCAAAACAGTCCAGTGGCACATTTAAGACCAAGTTTTATTCAGGTAGAAGCTCTCCCTCCTCTGCGAGGACAGACCTGCATGTCCCCCCCCCCCAATAGCTAACAATCCAAAACAGTCCAGTGGAGCCTGAGCGGGGGGGGTTGCCTTCTGACACACTTCTGGCGGTGTCAGGGTGTGTGGCATATGCAAATGAGTTATGCCAATGAGCTCCTGCACCTCTTTTTCTACGAAATGACCCCTGGCGAAGACATTGTTTACAGTAAGAGTAGTTCAGCAGTGGAATTGGCTGCCGGGGGGGGGGCGTCATCTCCCCCTCTCTGAGAGTCTTCGAGGCTGGAAAACAATTGTCAGGGATTCTTTAGGCAAATCATAAGAACATGAGAAGAGCCCTGCTGGATCAGGTCAGTCTAGCCATCTAGCCCAGCCTCCTGTCTCACACAGGGGCCAGCCAGTTCCTCCGGAGGGCCAACAGCAGGGCAGAGAGGCCGAGGCCTTCCCCTGAATCCTGGCTCTGGGATTCAGAGGGTTATTGCCTCTGAATGTGGAGCTCCCCCTCAGTCACCATGGCTAGTAGCCACTGATAGACTTACA
>NW_015173149.1:189908-200808 GCF_001447785.1 Gekko japonicus | reverse complement strand
CTATCTATACCTTGTGGCTAATAGCCACTGATGGACCTCTGCTCCATATGCTTATCTAATTCCCTTTTGAAGCCGTCCATGCTTGTAGCCGCCACCACTTCCTGTGGCAGTGAATTCCATGTGTTAATCACTCTTTGGGTGAAGAAGTACTTCCTTTTATCCGTTCTAACCCGACCGCTCAGCAATTTCATGGAGTGCCCACGGGTTCTTGTATTGTGAGAAAGGGAGAAAAGTACCTCTTTCTCTACCTGCTCTTTCCCATGCATAATCTTATAAACCTCGATCATGTCACCCCTCAGTCGTCTTTTCTCCAAGCTAAAGAGCCCTAAGTGCTTTAACCTTTCCTCATAGGGAAAGTGTTCCAACCCTTTTATCATTTGAGTTGCCCTTTTCTGCACTTTTTCCAAAGCTATAATATCCTTTTTAAGGTGTGGTGCCCAGAACTGCACACAGTATTCCAAATGAGGTCTCACCATTGATTTATATAGGGGCATTATGATATTGGCTGATCTGTTTACAATACCCTTCCTAATAATCCCCAGCATAGCATTGGCCTTCTTTATTGCAGTCACACACTGTCTCGACATTTTCAGTGAGTTATCTACTACAACTCCAAGATCTCTCTCTTGATCAGTCTCTGCCAGTTCAGACTTCTACTCCATTCCTTCTTCATTCTATTTTTAATAGTTGTCAAAGCAAAGCAAATTGTTCTTAACATCCCAGTGTTTCTCTAAGTATTCTTTAAAGTCCATCCAGTCTGCAAAAAAATCTTCATCTTCTTTATTATTAAGTTTTCTTGTCAACTTGTCCTAGCTGATGTTGGATATCGATTTTCTCTCTCATATTTTTTGGGGGCAAACTTTGAAAAACATTGAATGGGGAGGGGTTGTAGCTTTAGAACATAAGAGAAGCCAATCTTGGATCAGGCCAGTGGCCCATCCAGTCCAACACTCTGTATCACACAGTGGCCAGAAATACCAGGGGTCATCAGGAGGTCCAGCAGTGGGGCCAGGACACTAGAAGCCCTCCCACTGTTTTGTTTTGTTTTAATTTTATTTTATTACAGTATATCAACATAGAATAAAAATACTGATACAGTAAAAGCAAAAAGGGGAAGTTAACTTTCCAAACAGTATCTTGTTAACAAACGACATAACAACAATAGCTGTATCAAGCTCATAAACATCAAAACTGAAGGTTATATAACAGCAGCAACCTGCAATTTTAACCTAATGAAACATGTATAGTGGCAAGGCATTTGCCCAAGGATTACGTGGCCTGTGCATCATAAACCTGTTCTGTTTAGCTAGCAAAACCTTCCATTTGTTCATCGGGCTTTGAGTACTTTTGATTAGATTATGCTGGGCGGACCATTCAGCAATTTCGTCATCAATCCGGTATTCCCGTAGTTTAGTGTACCAATGGTCTATAGAGGGGACAGCTTGGTTTTTACAGTTCTTCACAATGATACATTTTCCTGCAGTTAAAAGTACCGAAATCAGTTATCTAATCGACTTTTGGATACACGTCTTGGGCCACAAATTAAAAAGGATTAGGGCAGGGTCTTTTGGAATGTTCCAAGTTGTTAGTATTTTTTTATCTCTGTTAAAATCGCATCCCAGAAACTTAAAATTACTGAAGGTCCCACTTTCAGTTCCCGGCGTCTCCAGTTTAAAAGGATGTGAAAGGCCCCTGCCTGAGACCCCGGAGAGCCGCTGCTGGTCTGAATAGACCGCAGCGTCCTTGATGGAGGGGTGATTTTATTCACTGAATGGCAAATGCCTCTTCAGCAGCTTGCTATTCAGAGCAGCATTTTTGTGCTCGTTCAGGAGTTGATCTTTCAGTCTGTGTGTGTGTGTGTTAAATGGCCTTGCCTGCATTCTTACCTGTTGGCTTTTGGACGTCGTTAAGCGTGCACAGAATGAATGCACAGAATTTCTCCTTGTGGAAGGGAGCTTTTCTTTCCCACCGTCCGGCCTAGAACACGATGTCCTCCCTCCGTACTAACAAGCAGTTCCTCGGTGCCGTGAAAGCACACTTCATTAACCTTCAGCTGGGCCTTTCCAGCAGGTATCGCCATCCGTTGATTTGTGCCGTCGTTTCACTTAACTTAGTACAGAATGCTCTGTGATTGTTTCCCTTAACTTAGTATAGAATGCTCTGTGGTGCTTTGCAAACCTGGTGGTAAAAATATATAAAACTCTGTAAAATGCTATTTAAAAAAAAAGAAAGAAAGAAATTGCTGTCGAGTTGCAGCTGGCGTATGGGTGACCCCCCCATGGGATTTTCAAGGCAAGAGATGTGCAGAGGCAGTTTGCTGCTGCCCTTGAGACGGTATCTGCCATCCAACTGCTAACCAGGGCCAACCCTTGCATAGCTTCTGTGATGTGATAAAATCGAGCTAGTCGGGCCCGTTGAGGTCAGGGCTTACAGTCTGTTAAAGTAAAAGGTTTCCCTTGCTCGAAAGCCAGTCGATTCCGACTCTAGGGTTGCGGTGCTCATCTCCGTTTCAAAGCCGAAGAGCCAGCGCTGTCCGAAGACGTTTCCGTGGTCATGTGGCCGGCATGACTAGACGCCAAGGTGCACGGAACGCTGTTACCTTCCCACCGAGAACTAGAGACGGGAGCTCACTCCGTCATGCAGCACACTCGGGTCTCGAACTGCCAAACTACCGACCTTCCACAGCCTGCAGTTCAGCGTCTTAACCACTTGAGCCACCGCAGTCTGTTGTTGTTGTTGTTCAGTCGCACAGTCGAGTCCGACTCTTCGCGACCCCATGGACGAGCTCTCTCCAGGCCTTCCGGTCTTCTGCCGTCCTCTGAAGTTGGCTCAACTTCATGTTCGTTGCATCGATGACACTGTCTAACCATCTCATCCTTTGCCGTCCCCGTCTTCTTTGACCTTCAATCTTTCCCAGCATCAGGGTCTTCTCCAGTGAGTGCTCCCTTCTCATTTGGTGGCCAAAGTATTTGAGCTTCAGTTTCATTATCTGGCCTTCCAGGGAACAGTCAGGGTTGATTTCTTTGAGGATTGACTGATTTGTTCTTCTTTGAAGCCTAAAAAACAACAGAAGGCCTGTTCACCGAGCTGTGATTTTGGGAAGGATTATTTTGCATTCAGTTCAGGAGATGACCAGGGGCGTATGAAGGCTCACTGGTGCCCTAAGCATTGACCAATCTTGGTGCCCCCCCCCTTCATTCCACACTGACCCAGTCCATTTTAATTGTTGACCTGTCTGACCAGATATACAATCCAGGTTGCGGCAATACAAAAATTTATTCATATGATAACACAGTATACTGTACAAACGAAGCCAAGCTCGGGCTACATAACTTTCTACAAAAATGCAATACAACATCTATCTTAACTTTGTGGTGCCCCCTTTGGCCCTGGTGCCCTAAGCACGTGCTTCGTCTACTTAATGGTTAATCCGCCCCTGGAGATGACAGACCGCAGCATTCTAGTGGGCACTGGATTGTATCCCAGTTTGGTGTAGTGGTTAAGTGTGCGGATTCTAATCTGTGAGAACCAAGTTTGATTCCCCACTGCTCCACTTGCAGCTGCTGGATGACCTTGGGCAAGCCATAGTCCTGGCACAGCTGTCCTTGAAAAAGCGCAGTTTCTGTCAGAGTCAGCCCCGCCTACCTCACAGGGTGTCTGTTGTGGGGAGGGGAAGGGGAAGGAGTTTGTCAGCCGCTCTGAGACGCCTCTGGGGGGTATAAATCCAATCTCCTCCTCCTCTTCTGTGATCTGATAAAATCGAGCTAGCCACTTGCAGTCTGTTAGTGAAACCTAAAAAACAACTGGAAGGCCTGTTCACTGAGCCGTGATTTTGGGAAGTATTATTTTGCATTCAGTTCAGGAAATGGCAGACCGTAGCATTCTAGTGGACACTGGGCTGCATCCCGGCACATTGTCAGGTTCCCAGTCAAATCACTCTCCACACGCACTTTTGCAGGGAATGTTTTATTTAGAGATATGAGATGCTGGGGGTTCAAACTCTTTGTTAGGACTGAATTGCAAAGGCGGGAAAGCAGGATATAGGTAAGTAAAGGTAAAGGTTCCGTTGCTCGAAAGCCAGTCGAATCCGACTCTAGGGTTGCGGTGCTCATCTCCGTTTCAAAGCCGAAGAGCCAGCGCTGTCCGAAGACGTTTCCGTGGTCATGTGGCCAGCATGACTAAACACCAAGGAGCACGGAACGCTGTTACCTTCCCACCGAAGTGGTACCTCTTTATCTACTTGCAGTTTCTTGCTCTCGAACTGCTAGGTTGGCAGGAGCTGGAACTAGTGACGGGAGCTCACTCCGTCATGCGGCACACTCGGGTCTCGAACTGCTGAACTACTGACCTTCCACAGCCTGCAGTTCAGCGTCTTAACCCCTTGAGCACCATAGCTCCGATATAGGTACAGCCCCAAAATTCCATTCACATCCACGTCAGCATTACTGCAATGCCTGTGAAAGATATACGGTGGTTATCTAGCCAGACACAGTCTTTTCTTCAAGGACATTTCTCTCCTGTGAAAGATGTCTTGAGGCCTCTTGGAAAGTTACCAATCAGGCCTCCCTAATTCACTACAGACGCTCACTCTCCCCCCCCCCCCAGGAATGCGATGGCAGGTGAGGGCAGCGATAAGGGGTACAGAGGGCAAGCAGAATACATCAGCAGGTTCAGCTAGAGCAGTGATGGTGAACCTTTTAGAGACCGAGTGCCCAAACTGCGACCCAAACCCCACTTATTTATCACAAAGTACCAACACAGCAATTTAACCTGAATACTGAGGTTTTACTTTAGGAAAAAAACACTCATCCATTAACTCAAGATGATCCAAACAAAGTAAGGAAAGCAATCCCAAATGCTTTCATTTACTTAAAATTATTTGGCAGAGAATTCGACACTTTAATGACGGTCTGGGCCTGGCTGGGGCGATGGCCCGCGTGCCCACAGAGAGGGCTCTGAGTGCCACCTCTGGCACCCGTACCATAGGTTCGCCACCACTGAGCTAGACCAATGCCTGAGTCTGACACACATCTCCCTGTACCCCTCCCAATGCTGGCCACGAGACTCAGAGGAACCTCTGGAACGGTGCATGGCGCAGTGGCGGGCTCTCCAGTGTTCAAAGTGCTCTTGGGGGGGATTTTACTTGTACATTTTAAAAGTCAGGCTTCTGAAATAAGTAAAATCTGTGGTTCCCCTGCCCATCAGTACAGCAGCAAAAGGACAGAGGTTTCTGTTTACTTGGGGGGCTCGGGTGGCAAGCAGTGAAATAGATATGGAGGAGGAGGAGGAGACTGGATTTATACCCCACCCTTCACTACCCAAAGGTGTCTCAGAGCGGCTTACAAACTCCTTTCCCTTCCCCTCCCCACAGCAGACACCCTGTGAGGTAGGTGGGGATGAGAGAGCTCTTTCCAGAACTGTCCTTGGGAGAACAGCTCTGAGAGAACTTGTGACTGACCCAAGGTCACACCAGCAGCCACACACAGAGGAGCTGGGGAATCAAAGCTCGCAGTGGCGGGCTCTGCAGTGTTCAAAGTGCTCTTGGGGGGATGGAAATAGATGGTAAGAAACCAACCCATTACTTGTACATTTTAAAAGTCAGGCTTCTGAAATAAGTAAAATCTGTGGTTCCCCTGCCCATCAGTACAGCAGCGAAAGGACAGAGGTTTCTGTATACTTGGGGGCTCGGGTGGCAAGCAGTGAAATGAAGATGGAGGAGGAGATTGGATTTATACCCCGCCCTTCACTACCCAAAGGTGTCTCAGGGCGGCTTACAAACCCCTTTCCCTTCCCCTCCCCACAGCAGACAGACAACCTGGGAGGTAGGTGGGGATGAGAGAGCTCTTTCCAGAACAGTCCTTGGGAGAACAGCTCTGAGAGAACTTGTGACCAGTGTTCCCTCTCAGCTGAGTTAGTGTGAGCTAGCTGACAGTTTTTTAGCCTCCGGCTCACACGTTTCTGTCTCAGCTCAGGAAGGAGGGCCCCAGAGCACACTAATTGATGCAGCAGCCAAACCGCTCGCTCACAACTTTAATGCCAGGAGCTCACAAAGGAGAATTTTTGCTCACGAGACCCACAGCTTAGAGGGAACCTTGCTTGTGACTGACCCAAGGTCACACCAGCAGCCACACGCAGAGGAGCTGGGGAATCAAAACCTGGTTCTCCCAGGTTAGAGTCCGCACTCTTAACCGCTACACCAAACTGGCTCCCAAACGACAGGCTGTGAATTAAGCAGGCCCCTTCTGAAATCCCTCCAGCAAGCCCTGTGCGTGCTTATTTGCCTTCCGGGAGGCAGGGCATTTGGAAGCCGAGAGTCAGTTAAGGGCGGCGGTGGGGCGGGGGGAGAGAACTGGCTTGCCTGGGCGGAAAAGCTTATGGTATCAGGGAAGAGAGATTAGGGTCAGAGGAAGTGCTGTGAGGGTCTAACTCTGTCGATCCACCTGTTGAGAAGCGTTTAATGCCTCTAATCACGTAGAAACGGAAAGAATTAATTAGAATGGAATGGAAAGCACTTAGTCCAGTTACACTTAATTGCAGCCACCCCCACCCCCGCATCCCGGAGACTCTTTCATCTGTGAAGAGCTCAGAATCCATAACATCCTCTGTTCCTGCATAGTTGGGTTTGGGGGAAGTAAATACAGAATTAGGGCTGCGGTGGCTTAGTGGTTAAGACGCTGAACTGCAGGCTGTGGAAGGTCGGTAGTTCAGCAGTTTGAGACCCGAGTGTGCCGCATGATGGAGTGAGCTCCTGTCTCTAGTTCCAGCTCCTGCCAACCTAGCAGTTCGAAAGCAAGAAATTGCAAGTAGATAAATAGGGACCGCTTCAGTGGGAAGGTAACAGCATTCCGTGCGCCTTGGTGTTTAGTCATGCCGGCCACATGACCATGGAAACGTCTTCGGACAGCGCTGGCTCTTCGGCTTGGAAACAGAGACGAGCACCGTACCCCTAGAGTCGGACTAGACTGGCTTTACCTTTTAAATACAGATTGGGGGGTGTTTGCCATGAGTTGTAAATTCCCCAGACTCTGCCTCCTCATTGTCTTTGTAATTGAGCCCCAAACATCAGCAATGGAACTATCGGAACGGAGCCGTAGCGTCAGACAGCTGAGGGTAAGGGATACTTGAGCAGGAAAGGACTTCTACATTTTGGGGACAGACTCATGCTGTTGACCTTTGGGAGTGGGCAAATCTCCTAATTATTTGCCTTCCCCCTTTGCCAGTTTGGTGTAGCGGTTAAGTCCAAGGACTCTAATCTGGGAGAACTGGGTTTGGTTCCCCAAGCCTCCACTTGCACCTGCTGGATGACCTTGGGCAAGCGATGTCCTTGAAAAAGAGCAGTTTCTGTCAAGAGCTCTCTCAGCCCCACCGACCTCCCAGGGTGTCTGTTGTGGGGAGGGGAAGGAGCTTGTAAGCCACTCTGAGACTCCCTTGGGTAGTGAAAGGCGGGGTATAAATCCAATCTCCTCTTCTCTTCTCTTCTTCTTCCCCACCTCCACGGCCTGGCTTGTTCAGTCCCTTAACAGCTGCTAGAATAGGCATTCCAATACTAATAAGTAATGCGTTTATGCAGATACATAATTTCGTTGTGGGAGTATCGGTGGTGTTCATAAATGCCAAATATGAGCAGTTTCAGCAAAGTCCTATTTTAGTCCTATGTTTCGTCCCCACGGCACGGAGCACTCCAAGACCAAGTGATTTTCAGAAGACACCTCATTCCCGAGAGAGAATGTGCCGCTAGAACTGCCTCGGGTGGATCTCTGTTGAGTTATGATGTTTTTTCCCCCCACAAGGGTGTTGGAAAAAATGTGCACGCCCTTGCGCAGCTCGGCTTGCAGCATCTCACCACGATTCCACGTGCTTGGAAAGACATTCCTCCCAGCTGTCTTTGGCCTCTGGTTTGCTGAGACCAAACATGCATGACGGCAGATTCTTTACCCAGCTGTCGCTAAAGGGCTGCGTGGACCGCTTTTTAAAAAGAACATCTTCTAAAAACATTTTAAAATAACATCTTTAAGAAGAAGAACCTTTTTTTAAAAAAAAGAACATCCATTCTCCAAGGTTCTCTCGTTGGTGTCAGCCACCCACTACAAGTACACGCTTCGAGTCGTAGTAGATAACTCACTGAAAAGGTGGACTCAGTGTGTGACCGCAATTCAAAAGGCAAATGCTGTGCTGGGGATTATTAGGAAGGGGATTGAAAACCAATCAGCCAGTATCATAATGCCCCTGTATAAATCTATGGTGTGGCCTCATTTGGAATACTGGGTACAGTTCTGGTCACAGCTCTTCAAAGAAAAAGATATGATAACATTGGAAAAGGTGCAGAAAAGGGTGACTAAAATTATTAAGGGCAGGGGTCATTTCCTGCAGGAGCGCACAGGAGCGGAGCTCCGGCAGTAAAGAGCCCAGGGGGCGGGCACATGCAACAAGCCCCACCCCCTGCTCCCAGCACCCCTCAGTCAGAGCAAGAAGCAGCCAGGTCAGTTGCAGAGCTCCCCCGGTCCAAAACAGTCCAGTGACACCTTTAAGACCAAGTTTTATTCAGGTACAAGCTCTCCCTCCTCTGCGAGGACAGATCTGCACGTCCCCCCCCCCCAATAGCTAACAATCCAAAACAGTCCAGTGGAGCCTGAGCGGTGGGTGTTGCCTTCTGACACACTTCCGGTGATGTCAGGGGGTGTGGCATATGTAAATAACTAATGCTAATGAGTTATGTTAATGAGCTCCTGCACCTCTTTTTCTATGAAATGACCCCTGATTAAGGGGATGGCGCACCTCCTCTGTGAAGAAAGGTTGAAGAGGTCAGGGCTCTTTAGCTTGGAGAAACAATGATGGAGAGGTGACATGAAAGATGTTTACAAAATTATGCATGGGATAGAGAAGTTAGAGAAAGAAGTAATGATGGGGTTAAATTAAGGGTGGGAAGGTACCGATTGAATATTAGGGAAAATATTTTGACAGTAGGAGTTGTTCAACAGTGGAATCAGCTGACTCGGGAGCAGTGTTCCCTCTAAACTGAGTTAGTGTGAGCTAGCTCACAGTTTTTAAGCCTCCGGCTCACACATTTTTGTCTTAGCTCAGGAAGGATGGCTCCAGAGCAAACTAATGTATGCAGTAGTCAAGTGGCTCGCTCACAACTTTAATGCCAGTAGCTCACCAAGTAGAATTTTTGCTCACAGGACTCCACAGTTTAGAGGGAACATTGCTCGGGAGGTGGTGAGCTCCTTCTCCCCGGCAGTCTTTAAGCGGTGGCTGGACAAACACTAGTCAGGGATGCTCTGGGCGGTTCCTGCATTGGGCAGGGGGTTGGACTGGATGGCCTCTGAGGACCCTTCCAACTCTATGTGATTCTATGATTCTAAGTACTTTCCCCCCTTTCTCCCCATACAATGAAATTAATAAGAAGTAGGCAGTAGTAGCTGTGGTGGCTCAAGTGGGTAAGACGCTGAACTGCAGGCTGTGGAAGGTCGGTAGTTAAGCAATTCGAGACCCGAGTGGTGCCGCATGACGGAGTGAGCTCCCGTCTCTGGCCCCAGCTCCTGCCAACCTAACAGTTCAAAAGCAAGAAATTGCAAGTAGATAAATAGGGACCACTTCAGAGGGAAGGTAACAGCATTCCGTGCGCCTCGGTGTTTAGTCATGCCAGCCACATGACCACGGAAACGTCTTCGGACAGCGCTGGCTCTTCGGCTTTGAAACGGAGATGAGCACCGCAACCCTAGAGTCGGATTCGACTGGCTTTCGAGCAAGGGAAACCTTTACCTTTACTTTACCTTTAGGATTAGAACAGATAAAAGGAAGTCCTTCTTCACTCAAAGCTCATCACGTGGAATTCACTGTCGCAGGAAGTGGTGGGGGCTGCACGCTTCAAGAGGGGATTGGAGAAACATGTGGAGCAAAGGCCCATCAGAGGTTGTTAGCCACAAAATATAGAGAGAATGCTATGACTGGGGCAGTGATGCCCTGTGTTCTTGGTGCTTGGGGGAGGGCAGCTGTGGGAGGGCTCCTGGAGCTCTTGTCTCTCTGGTGGACCTCCTGATGGCCCCTGGTTTTTGGCCACCGTGTGACACTGAGTGTTGGACTGGATGGGCCATTGGCCTGATCCAGCATGCCTTCTCTCATGTTCTTATGTCTGGGGCAGTGATGCTCTGTGTTCTTGGTGCTTGGGGGGCAGCAGTGGGAGGGCTTCTGGAGTTCTGGCCCTGCTGGTGGACCTCCTGATGGCACCTGGTTTTTGGCCACCGTGTGACACTGAGTGTTGGACTGGATGGGCCACTGGCCTGATCCAACAGGGCTTCTCTGATGTTCTTATGTCTGGGGCAGTGATGCTCTGTGTTCTTGGTGCTTGGGGGGCAGCAGTGGGAGGGCTTCTGGAGTTCTGGCCCTGCTGGTGGACCTCCTGATGGCACCTGGTTTTTGGCCACCGTGTGACACTGAGTGTTGGACTGGATGGGCCACTGGCCTGATCCAACAGGGCTTCTCTGATGTTCTTATGTCTGGGGCAGTGATGCTCTGTGTTCTTGGTGCTTGGGGGGCGACTGGTTGGGCCACTGGCCTGATCCAACAGGGCTTCTCTGATGTTCTTATGTCTGGGGCAGTGATGCTCTGTGTTCTTGGTGCTTGGGGGGCACAGTGGAAGGGCTTCTGGAGTTCTGGCCCTGCTGGTGGACCTCCTGATGGCCCCTAGGTTTTGGCCACCGTGTGGCACTGAGCGTTGGACTGGATGGGCCACTGGCCTGATCCAACAGGGTTCCTCTTGTGTTCTTACATGCTCCAGGAAGTAGAATGCCAGGAAGGGAAACAGGGCGAGGGCAGGGAGAGAGAGGGCATTAAGAAGTCTTCTTTCTTCCTGACTCCTCCCCCCCCCTCCCTCTCTCTCTCTCTCTCTCTCTCCCTCTCC
>NW_015173149.1:181012-189195 GCF_001447785.1 Gekko japonicus | reverse complement strand
TTCCTTCCTTCCTTCCTTTCTTCTTCCACCCACCCACCCTACCTTTCTAGGCGCTCGTTGTCTCCGTCCACAACGGGCTTTGCTCCCTAGTTATGAATAATACACAGTGCACTTTATAAGATGGAACATATAGAACACTTTAACTTATAAATAAGGTTTTTGCAGTGTATATGTTTGTTGTTTGACAGCTGTCTGGAAGCGGCAGGATGGATAGCCATTTGGGGAACCCGAGCTGGGCAGTAAAGCCGTACCTGTTGTTTTAATCAGGTAGTCAGCCGTGTTGGTCTGAAGCAGCAGTACAAGCGGCACCTTTAAGACCAACAAAGGTTTATTCAAGGTATGAGCTTCTGTGTGCGAGGCGCACCTTTTCAAATACACTGGAATTTGAAATGTATTTGTATTTGGAAAAGTGCGCCCTGCCCACACGCTATACGAGATAATTCTTCAATTAAAGGTATAACTATACACTCCCACACTAACAGCGTTCCGTGCGCCTTGGTGTTTAGTCATGCCGGCCACATGACCACGGAAACGTCTTCGGACAGCGCTGGCTCTTTGGCTTGGAAACGGAGATGAGCACCGCAACCCTAGAGTCCGATTCGACTGGCTTTCGAGCAAGGGAAACCTTTACCTTTTACTTGTCACTCCCACTTATGTAAGATGAGTCTTTTCGCTGATGAAGCTATTTTTTATATGCAGGACCCAGTCATCTCATTGAAACCTCTAATCCAACAAATTAATAACTTTGGATGTATATCAGGCTTTTCAATAAACTACTCGAAATCTGAACTTTTTCCTATATGGTTACCCACTCAAGATCTAGAGGGACTGGCTAGGCAATATTCTTTTAAACAGGTCTCTACACACTGGAAACATTTTGGTATTAATATACCTTTGAATTTGGACGACATATATCAATGTAACTTTAAGCCATTGATACAGAAGATGAAAACTACATTTCAAGATTGGCAAAAATTACATTTTTCTCTCTTAGAAAAAAATTGATCTTTTTAAAACGATGATTTTACTTTTACCCAAATTTTTGTTCCAAAATTTACCAATTGAGATTCCGATTAAAGATTTCAAAGACTGGAATACTAGTTTATCAAAATTCCTTTGGAACAATAAAAAAAGCCAGATTAAAGATGCTTTTACTTAATAAATCTACTGCAAAGGGAGGTCTGGCCTTAACCATCTTTAGTTAAATATTATGAGGCAGCTCAACTTAAAGCTATATTTTGCTGACCCCCAATGCGAAAAAACCTGGACACAAATAGAAAATCATTTATTGCTACCAGACAACATGCATGAAGCAATTTGGAACGCTCCCAAAGATAGGCCTAAGCTAAAATATTTCAACAGATTTTTACATCATTTGTTGTTGTTGTTCAGTCGCACAGTCGAGTCATACATTGAAAATATGGGAGAAATATAGATATATACTTATACCCATTGCAGTGTTTCTGGGTCAACATTGGTTTCTCCCAGGTAGAGTATATTCAGATTATGCCAACCTAAGAGCAAAGAACATGTTTAGATTAAGCGGTATTTTGGTCAAAGGGAAAATTGCAACCATACAACAACTTCAGAATAAATATGATATTGAAATATACTGCTTACAATATCAACAAATAAAACATATGTATACAGAAATAGTTAAATCCTCAGATTTATCTCGGCCACTAACTCACTTCGAGAAACTGATTTTAAGGTCTAGCAATAACACCAAAGGAGCTATTTCGATTATATATACTATGCTTAACGATAAAACTTGGGCACTCAGGTCTGCTCCGCAACAAGTTTGGGAAAAAGACCTCAACAGTCCAATTGATGACAAAATTTGGTCTAAAATGTGGAATTCGTTTCATATGACTACTAACAACTCGCTGATAAAGATGCAATATTTTAAGATATACTCACGTTGGTATTTAACACCTTCCCGTTTATTTCATTGTAAGTTTAAACCTCCGGTATGTTGGAAGGGTTGTGGTATGAAAAGGTCATTTTTCCATTGTTGATGGTCATGTCAAACTGTGAATCAATTTTGGTCAGTTGTTTGGTCAAATATACAAATTCCACTAGTAGAAAGCACCATCAAAGATTGCCAAAACAAAAACAATTACAAAGTTGGTGGTGTCACAACAACAACATTAGTGCATACTGTAACTCTAATAAGGCATAAGATACAATATTTCTTCCTTTGAAGATAAGACATAAATTCCATGTATTCAGTGTAACTTGATAACTTGATAGGAGGAGTCCACATGGTCATAACGTTTTCCAAACAGCCTTTGCAAAGACGCCTTTCTAGACATTTGGAAAATGCGTTTCCTTCGACTTCTTCAGTTTGCCGGCTGTGTGAGTGGAACCTGATTTCAGCAATTTCAATGGACCACAAGGTTCATAGCATAAGGAGCGAATAATAGGTTCTCCTCCTATCAAGTTATCAGGTTACACTGAATACGTGGATGTTGTTGTTGTGACACCACCAATTTTATAATTCTTTAATATATTGTTTTGGCAATCTTTGATGTTTTCTATTAGTGGAATTTGGGACATACCCTGCTATGGCATTTAACCACCCCTGGTTTAGAACAAAGTTTGAATCCCTAGTGGCACCTTTAAGACCAACGAAATTTAATTCTGGGTATAAGCTTCCGTGGGCACGCCCAGTGTGACCCGCCCGGGCTACCCAAGATCTGACCAGCCCAGGCTATCTGGCAGAGCTGACATTGTTATCTGGAGGAACAGAGGGCAGGCAGGCAGGCAAGCAGGCAGGCCGGCTGGCTGGCTGGCTGGCGGCGACGGGAGGCCATATTTCGAAAGGTAGAGCTTATCTTTAGAAAACAATTTCAGGAATGTTACAGAGAGCGGTAAAGGAGCTTTACATTGAACTTGTTTTCCAAAGTGGAATTAATGGGAAAGTATCTGTTAGCCCTCTTCAGTCTTTTTTTTTTTTATTAGGAGAGTGGGGTAAAAGGTAAAGGTTTCCCTTGCTTGAAAGCCAGTCGAATCGAACTCTAGGGTTGCGGTGCTCATCTCCGTTTCCAAGCCGAAGAGCCAGCGCTGTCCAAAGACTTCTCTGTGGTCATGTGGCTGGCATGGCTAGATGCCGAGAGGCACAGAACGCTGTTCCCTTCCCACCAAAGCACTCCTATTTTATCTACTTGCAATTTCTTGCTTTCGAACTGCTAGGCTGGCAGGAGCTGGGGGCAGAGACGGGAGCTCACTCCGTCACGCGGCACTCGGGTCTCAAACTGCCGAACTACAGACCTCCCAGTCTGCAGCTTCAGCGTCTTAGCCTCTGAGCCACCACGGCCCCCTTAAAGACAGAAGCAGACTATAAATGCTGCAAGCAAATTAAAGAATGACGCGTAGGCCCACAACACTTGTGCCTAAAATTTTATTATTCACGTCATTTATACCCTGCTTTCTTTCCCAGTGGGGTCCCAAAGTAGCTTACAACGTTCTCCAACCCTGTGAGGTAGGTTTATAGACTACGTATTACTGACCCACAGTCACCCAGCAAGCTTCCAGGGCAGAGTGGGAATTCGAACCTGCGTCTGCCACATCCTCGTCTGACACTCAAACCACTCTACTATGCTGCTTTGTTGTTGTTCAGTCGCACAGTCGAGTCCGGCTCTTCACGACCCCACGGACCACATCACACCAGGCCCTCCTGTCCTCCATCATCCTCTGGAATTTGCTCAATTTCATGTTCGTTGCCTCGATGACACTGCCTAACCATCTCATCCCTCCCTTTCCGTTCCCTTCTTCTTTGACCTTCAGTCTTTCCCACCATCAGGGTCTTCTCCAGTGAGGGCTCCCTTCTCATTGGGTGGCCAACGTCTTTGAGCTTCAGCTTGTTGTTGTTGTTCAGTCGCACAGCCGAGTCCGACTCTTCACGACCCCATGGACCAGATCACGCCAGGCCTTCCGGTCTTCCGCTGTCCTCTGAAGTTGGCTCAACTTCATGTTCGTTGCATCTATGACACTGTCTAACCCTCTCATCCTTTGCCGTCCCCGTCTTCTTTGACCTTCAGTCTTTCCCAGCATCGGGGTCATCTCCAGGGAGTGCTCCCTTCTCATTGAGTGGCCAAAGTATTTGAACTTCAGCTTCAGTATCTGGCCTTCCGGGGAACAGTCAGGGTTGATTTCTATTATTGTTGTCGTTGTTGTTGTTATTATCATTATTCCAATTTTATTATTTTTAAAACACAAACATACATGAGAATAATCACATCATCTATTAAGATACCTCATACATATATATCTACTTTTCTATCTTTCTTCCGGGTAGCCAACTATAATCTTTGCAACTCTGTATTTTAACAATATATGTTTTCTGCTGTTTAAGCGTTTTCTAAGCATATTTTCTATGAAGTGCATTTAAATATAAATTGGCGTTCCATAGGCACCTAAACTGATAATACTGGTTTTCTTATCTTTTCTTCTTATTTAACCATCTGTCGTAGACATTACCTGAGCATTTTAAAACTAATCTTCCTTTAAATACATTTAGTATGGACTAAGGTTTTTAAGGTTGGCGGCGACTGGGACGAGGGCATTCTCCCTGGTGGCGCCGACGCTCTGGAATGAGCTCCCCAGTGAGATCAGAGCACTGCGGGACCTCCAGCGATTCCGCTGGGCCGTGAAAACGAAGCTTTTTTGCCGGGCGTTTTTGTCAGAATCGATTTTATCAGCTGCGCTGCACTTGCACTTTGTTATACGATACTGCCACATGTAATGGTTTTAACTATATTTATTTGGAATTTTGTTGTTTGTTTGTTTGTTTTTTTATTTATACCTTCAATTTCTAGACCGCTCATCCCCGAAGGGCTCTGAGCGGTTTACATAGTAGTACAGTTTAATTATCTTACTAGGGCCACAAACAATGGGGGGGGGGAGTGATTACCTATCAGGCACCCTGCGGTAGGGTTTCTTGATCGTTGTTTTGCCTGTGGAGGTTCTTTCCAAGTCCTAGGTGGCGGCGTCTCCGGCACAGATCTCTTTTGCAGCGACTCCTTTTGGGGACGGACTCATCGTGCATGGCAGCGCGTGCTGCAGCAGGCCTCCGTCCTAATTGGCTCCGGCCTGTTACCTCGCCCCACCGCCGCGCTCGCCGATCCAATCCCCGTCTGAGCCGCTCGATTCGCCGCTGCTGATGCCGCCGCCATATTTTCCGCTGCCACCACTACTCCGTTGTTCAACCGCTTGCCTCCATCAACCAAAGGGAAGGAAGGGTGCCCCCCCCGCTCTAAGAGCAGGTACCCATTCATCTACTCGCCAATACGGCTTTCGAACCGCTGAGTGGGCGGGAGCTGAGACACCGACCGGGAGCTCACCCCGGCCACGGTGGGGCTCGAACAGCCACCACAGCTGTTCGGCCAGATGTGATGCAAGCTCCCTGTATTTTATCTTTGTATTTGCTGGTTTTAGAACTGTATGTAAGCCGCCCTGAGCCGCTTCGGCCGAAGGGCGGGATAGAAATCTAACAAATAATACAATTGTGTTTCCCTAACCATCCTTGATCAGATTACATATGCACACAGTTGATTTCCCACAAACAGGGGCTGTTAAACTAGGTGCCCGGGGGGGGGGGGGGGGGTCCCATGAACGGGCTTAATCAAAGGTCCGTGAATCTGGAGCAAAAAATGATTCCCCCCCCCTTTTCCATTCCTGTTAGTTTGGAAATTGTCTTCGTGGTGGTGGTGGGGAATCTTAATGTCAAATTATTAAGATATGATTTCACTCTATAAACAAATGTAGGGTAGCATGGGTGCTCCTGTACAGCATCCGGGAAATGTAGAATCATTATCGTTGCCATATTATGACATCTAGAATAGTTTCCCGCTGATGGGAATGAAAGAAAATGTACCATGCATGCCATGTTTATTGACACACGTGATTATGTGGTGGGTAAAAATTCAGTCTTTCCATATGTTCGTTGTCATTCTTTTTTGTTGTTGTTCCTCCAGACCAGTTATTATAATGTCATTTCTTTGTGCTCAGTGCTGGGTAGGCAAGGAGCAGTCATTTTTTACAGTTTCAGAGGGTAGCCACAGCAGCAGAAAAGGAACCCAGGAGCACCTTAAAGACAAACAAAATTTGTGGCAGGGTAGGAGCTTTTGGGAGTCGCTGCTCACTTCTTCAGATATGGTTAGAATGTGAGTCTATCTGTGGAGTGATTTCAGATGCCGAATGACATTAGCAGGCAAACGGCAATAGCAGGTGAATGACAATAGCAGGCACGATTGAGGGCCGGCTCTGACATAAATGAGACCTCGTTGGGCCAGGCCCATGTGTGTCATAAAACATAATGCCAGATAGTGGAGATATATACTTTATAAAGGTCACAAACACAAAGGGTTTGTTTTTTTTAACTTAAAATAAAAACATGCTTAAAACATCAACACTCTTGCAATACTTTGTTTATTTAAGAGTGTCTGATCACTGACGCCTCTTGCTCTGAATGATTGCATCAAAATGTCTGTGCTGTTGCAATCCTGAGTGTGCTGTTCAGGTGTGTACCTGTAAGCTTCAAACCTACGATGACGCAGCAGCAGCAGAACTGGAAGAAGAAGCAGAAGACAGCCAGTTCCACTGCGGGCCTGAGAGAACCCCTCTGGGGGCCTGATCCGGCCCCCGGGCCTTGTGTTTGACACCCCTGGTGTACATTTTAAAAGGCTTCTGTGAAATCCATGGCCCCATTTCTGAATCCAAATTCGGCCGTGTCAGCTTCACTGGGGACCGATATGCGCCCTTTGAACGCCATCCAGCAGGGTGAGGTGCTTGGAACCGAAGCGAGCTCGCAATTCAGGCGGGAGTCCCAGATGGTCGGTTAACAAGGGCCGTTAAAGGGGCTTAACGGAGTTAATGTTTTACGATTACCTGCAGCCGGGTCACTCTGATATTTTTAATGTCCTCTGCAGCAGTGCTCTGCAGAAGACTCTGTGGCGTGCTCGGGTCTATTCATATTCGGGGGCGGAGGCACACAGAAAAGAACAGGTTCTTATTCAGTCAGTACAGGGAGCTGCAAAGGAGGGTTACACCCAACTGGTTTGGAACTAATGGGCAGGTGTTTCTGTTGGCTCAGCCTGCAAGACCGGAGCAAGGTTGGTAATGACTGGATATTTCAGAGGCTGCGAATTCATAGGTCACCACAAGTCCCACACTCATGTCTGTGTTCGCACATTTGAGGTTATTGGGTGGTTTTTTTTAAAGGCAGGCCGTACCTTCTGCAAGCAAATCAGTTGCTCACACGCACCGCAAAAAGAAATATTTCTTCACATAAAGAGTGATTCAGATGTGGAATTCACTGTCAGAGGATGTGGTGAGGGGCCACAGGAACAAACCAGTTTAAAAGGGGATCGGATCAATTCATGGAGAAGTCTGTCAATGGCTACTAGCAGTAAGCCTCTGCATCCCAGAGCCAGAAGGCAACATCAGGGAAGGCCTCGGCCTCTCTGCCCTGTTGTTGGCCCTCCAGAGGAACTGGTTGGCCACTGTGTGAGACGGGAGGCTGGACTAGAGGGACCCTCCCTGGTCTGACCCAGCAGGGCTCTTCTGGTGTTCTTCTAAGGGGAAGGCCTCGGCCTCTCTGTCCTGTTGCTGGCCCTTCAGAGGAACTGGTTGGCCCCTGTGTGAGACGGGATGCTGGACTAGATGGACCCTTCCTGGTCTGATCCAGCAGGACTCTTCTGGTGTTCTTCTCAGGGGAAGGCCTCGGCCTCTCTGCCCTGTTCTTGGCCCTCCAGAGGAACTGGCTGGCCACTGTGTGAGACGGGAGGCTGGACGAGATGGACCCTCCCTGGTCTGATCCAGTAGGACTCTTCTGATGTTCTTATCAGGGGAAGGCCTCGGCCTCTCTGCCCTGTTCTTGGCCCTCCAGAGGAACTGGCTGGCCACTGTGTGAGACGGGAGGCTGGACGAGATGGACCCTCCCTGGTCTGATCCAGTAGGACTCTTCTGATGTTCTTATCAGGGGAAGGCCTCGGCCTCTCTGCCCTGTTCTTGGCCCTCCAGAGGAACTGGCTGGCCACTGTGTGAGACGGGAGGCTGGACGAGATGGACCCTCCCTGGTCTGATCCAGTAGGACTCTTCTGATGTTCTTATCAGGGGAAGGCCTCGGCCTCTCTGCCCTGTTCTTGGCCCTCCAGAGGAACTGGCTGGCCACTGTGTGA
>NW_015173149.1:172648-180061 GCF_001447785.1 Gekko japonicus | reverse complement strand
AAGAGGCTCTTTAGGTCCTCTTCACTTTTAGCCATTAGAGTGGTATCATCTGCATATCTGAGGTTGTTGATCTTTTCCCCAGCAATCTTAATTCCCGCTTGTGATTCATCCAGGCCAGCATTTTGCATGATGTACTCTGCATATATATTAAATAAGCAAGGTGACAATATACATCCTTGTTGTACTCCTTTTCCTATGCTGAACCAATCAGTTGTTCCATATCCGGTTCTAACTGTTGCTTCTTGGCCCTTATACAGGTTTCTCAAGAGACATGTGAGGTGGTCTGGTACTCCCATCTCTTTAAGGACCTGCCATAGTTTGTTGTGATCCACACAGTCAAAGGCTTTAGCATAGTCAATGAAGCAGAAGTAGATGTTTTTCTGGTACTCTCTTGCTTTCTCCATAATCCAGCGAATGTTGGCAATTTGATCTCTCGTTCCTCTACCTCTTCTAAACCCAGCTTGTACTTCTGGCAGTTCTCTATCCACGTACTGTTGAAGCCTAGCTTGTAGGATCTTGAGCATGACCTTGCTAGCGTGTGATATGAGTGCAATTGTGCGATAGTTCGAACATTCCTTGGCATTGCCCATTGCCCATTCCTGCCACTACTCTGTTGCTTTCCAGAAACCTTCCAAAATCTGTATATACTCAGTAATATATACAGAAAAGCATATTCTTCCAGAATACATATGCACAAATCGCCCCTGCTCCATGCTTTCAGCCGAATTCCCATACAGTGGAATTATTTGCGGATTTCACTCTTGATGCTCCTTCGGGGTTCTCTTGTCTCAGAATCTGCGATGTGTTATTTTTCGTGCCAGCTGTTAAATCACCTAACCTGTGCCCACCGTCATTGTTCAGATAAAAAAGCAGAATCCCAGCACACCATGCCGGAAGAGCTTGTTGAATCTGAACCACGTTGAATAAAACACACCCAGATGGCTCGCACAAGGTTGCTGCTCGCCCGCAGATGCTGAAAATAGCACGGCAGCATAAATGTTTCTTGATGGAATGTTAATTGCACTGCCGTGTGTCAACAGTAGCTTTTAAATCCCAATATGGATTGCTTCCCATCCCAGCGCCAGTCGAGGCTGAAGTTCATTCTAGTCCGTTTGGCTGCAAAGGCTACGGAAGCTCTCAAAATGCCAGATCATCTATGCAGCCTCCCTGAAGAGTAAAGGGGTTTCCTTTGTTTGAGTCCTCTCTTTTTTCCATCTAGTCCAGCCTCCTGTCTCACACAGTGGCCAGCCAGTTCCTCTGGAGGGCCAACAACAGGGCAGGGAGGCCAAGGCCTTCCCCTGATAAGGATACCAGAAGAGCCCTGCTGGATCAGACCAGGGAGGGTCCATCTAGTCCAGCCTCCTGTCTCACACAGTGGCCAACCAGTTCCTCTGGAGGGCCAACAATAGGGCAGGGAGGCCGAGGCCTTCCCCTGATAGGAACCTCAGAAGAACCCTGCTGCCTCAGTAAGAGATTTATCTGTAGTGCTTTCAATCTCCAGGTGAGGTCTGGAGATCTCTCACTATTACAATTGATTTCCAGACGACCAAAATCAGCTCCCCTGGTGAAAAAGGCTGCTTTGGAAGGTGGACTTTATGGCCTTATACCCTGCTGAAGCGCCTCCCCTTCCCAAACTCCACCCTACCCAGGTTCCACCCCCAAATCTCCAGGAATTTCCCCACCTGGAGCTGGAACCCTATTTATTTATGGGGCAATGAGAGTGCAGAATGAGGAGCTATACAGTTTAGGTCAGCATGGATTGCGAAGAACTTGCCAGGCCAGGAAGTTTAGCAAAGCTCACGATGGTGATGGGTTAGATTTTCTGACTTTAAAAGTAAATCTCAAACAAGGTTATTTCAGGATGGGATTCCCAGAATTAAGGAGGCAGAGATCTGAAGTCTATTCAGACCTTAATCCCAGTATCCTTTCCGAGAGAAGGGTATTAAGAGAGCGAACGGAAGAATTAAGGAATTTAAGAATTATCGGTGGGCAATTTCCCCGTCAAATTATTGGTGGGTTGTAGAGGGATGATAGTGATGCTCTACAGTTATGACGAACGTTAACGAAAAGATCAGCATTAATTTGATTTATCTACCAATATTAATGTTTCTGTATCTGTCGCTACCCTTAACTTACCTAAGATTTGTACTGCTGTTGCTGCTGTTTTATAAATATTCGAGAATTTTACGAACGCGAAATAGAAAACAAGAAACTCCAGCATTAACTGTGTATTGGACAATGGAATAGTGTGTCCGTGGGCGTGTTAAGCGTCATCAAGCCTCTTCTAATTTACAGCCACCCTATGAATTAATGTCCCCCAAAACGTTTTTAAGATGTAATTTCATTATGGGTGGTTTAATTTGTTCAAGGGCAGAGAAGCAGGGTATAAATTTTGTGAAACATTTAAAAAATGCATGGACCTTCTAGGGCCCAGGGGTGTCTAACTCATTTGTTATGAGACCTTGTTGGGCTGGGCCTTGTGTGTCATAATGTAATGCCAGGTAGCGGAGATATAAACTTTATAAAGGACACAAACACAAAGGTGGGTTTTTTTACTTAAAATAAAACATTAGCACTCTTGCAATATTTTGTTTATTTCACTGTGTCTGATAACTGACACCTCTTGCTCTGAATTATTGCATCAAAATGTGTGCACTGTTGCGACCTTGAGGATGCTGTTCAAGTTTTTATCTGTAAGCTGCAAACCTACCTTTAATTAATTGACATTCACCACAGAAATCTCGTGCTCAGAGTTCTGAGTCTAGGACCCCGGGGAAAACATGAAATGACTGAGCGACTGAGAGAGTCTGGCGAAGTAAGCTATGATGCAGCAGCGGCAACAGAACCGGAAGCAGGAGATGGCCAGTTCCAGTGCAGGCCCGATAGAAGCCCTCTGGGGGCCTGATCTGGCACCCGGGCCGCATGTTTGACACCCCTGTTCTAGGCTGTTGGTGTACAAGGCATCATGGTCAACTGAGAAGTGAGGACAACAGTTGGTAGTGGTGGGCGATTCCTGGTCGCCTTCTCTCACACACACTTTCTTTTTAGGCCGACCTTGGCTTGACAGTCCGTCAAAACAGGTACCAGAGGTCCGGTCCTTGGTCCCATTGGCCAGCGGCAGATTCCCGCCTTAGGCCGGATAACTCAACTGTCTCTTGTCTTCTGCTTCTCCACAGGTCGGGGACCACAAGTTCAGCGCCCACCGGATAGTCTTGGCCGCCTCCATCCCGTACTTCCACGCCATGTTCACCAACGACATGATGGAATGCAAGCAAGATGAAATCGTCATGCAGGGGATGGATCCGAGGTGTGGCTCTTGGGGACGGCGGAGGGGGATTTGGGGCAGGCAGTCATTCACCGTGTGGGTCAGACAACTTAATTTTTCTCCCCTCCACATTGCAGCATTGGTTTCATAATAACTGTTGTGGCGTCCTCATCTACATGGTGACCTGTTGTACGTGATCGCCTTGTTGTCTGGTCAGGCCTACTTCAGATACAGACACACCCTTAAGAGGCCTGGATGTCTCCTTAGCTTTCCTTTCTCAGATTATTAATTACCTGCTGATAAGTAAACTACGATAACAGTTTTGGTTTGTTTGGGGTGTAGTGCACAACTACACTATGGTGTATGAACTATGGTGCTGGAGAAGACTCTTGAGAGTCCCTTGGACTGCAAGAAGATCAAATCAGTCAATCCTAAAAGAAATCAATCCTGACTGTTCCCTGGAAGGCCAGATAATGAAACTGAAGCTCAGATACTTTGGTCACCAAATGAGAAGGGAGCACTCACTGGAGAAGACCCTGATGCTGGGAAAGATTGAAGGTCAAAGAAGACGGGGGCGGCAAAGGATGAGGTGGTTAGACAGTGTCATAGATGCAACGAACATGAAGTTGAGCCAACTTCAGAGGACGGCGGAAGACAGGAAGGCCTGGTGGGATCTGGTCCATGGGGTCGCGAAGAGTCGGACTCGACTGTGTGACTGAACAACAACAACAAAAGTGCACAAGTACAAATATTACTAGAGGATCTTTGCTTCCATTTTTTTCCTAAAAGACAATTATTTGCCTCTTTAACATTAACCAACAAAAGAATATAATAATACCACCCCTTATTTTTCATCAGAAGTAAGTAGTTCACAAGCAAGGAACATATTCAAAGAAAACTCTCCAAGTCAATTCAGACTCCATTATTTATAGACTTTGAAAAATCATCTTCCAGAAATAGCTGTCCTACCACATTCTTGACTAACCGATTATCTTACATGAAGAAGAAGATTTATACCCTGCCCTTCACTCAGAGTCTCAGAGCAGCTTACAAACTCCTTTCCCTTCCCGTCCCCACAACACACACCCTGTGAGGTACATGGGGCTGAGAGAGCTCTCCCGAGAACTGCCCTTTCCAAGACAGCTCTGACAGAACTATGGCTTGCTCAAGGTCATCCAGCAGCTGCGAGTGGAGGAGTGGGGAATCAAACCCGGTTCTCTCAGAGTCTCAGAGCAGCTTACAAACTCCTTTCCCTTCCCGTCCCCACAACACACACCCTGTGAGGTACATGGTGCTGAGAGAGCTCTCCCGAGAACTGCCCTTTCAAAGACAGCTCTGACAGAACTATGGCTTGCTCAAGGTCATCCAGCAGCTGCGAGTGGAGGAGTGGGGAATCAAACCCGGTTCTCTCAGATTAGAGTTCGCGCACTTATCCACTACACGAAACTGGCTCTCAAACTTCAAACACCATTTATGCCTTCTTTAAAAATATAAATGCCGTGTTAACACACTTGTACTACTTTTCATCAGCACCGACACTATCAAAAACATTATTTACCATTTTCGCACACATATCAATATCTGTTGGCCCTCAGCCCATGCACCCTGTCTTTGAACTATATTTCACTTCTGTATTTAGTTGGGACAGCTTGGTGTAGTGGTTAGGAGCACAGACTCAAACCTGGGAGAACCGAGTTTGATTCCCCACTCCTCCACATGCAGCCGCTGGTGTGACCTTGGGTCAGTTACAAGTTCTCTCAGAGCTGTTCTCTCAGGAGCAGTCCTCGAACGAAAGAGCTCTCTCAGCCCCACCTCCCTCCCAGGGTGTCTGTTGTGGGGAGGGGAAGGGAAAGGAGATTGTAAACCGCTCCGAGACTCCTTTCGGGTAGTGAAGGGCAGGGGTACAAATCGAATCTCTTCTCCTCTTCTTCTGTTGGGCTCCAGTGCGTATTATGCCTTGATATTAATTATGTCATTTCTAATCTACTCAAGGCCGTGTCATTCGGTTACTCTTTTGTTCTTTCCCCTCCCCAAGGCTGTTCTATTCTGGGCCTCGCTGTTTGGCACGCTCAGCCGAGAGGCCAGAGACCAGCCTGTGATTTTGGCCTGCAGAAGCATTGTCCTGCGTGATCTTTCCAGTCAAGGCCGGCAGCTTTCCCCCCATATTTCTGGCTACAGCTGCGACGTTGCATGAAGCAATTTAAAGGGGTTCCGCTCAAAGGCAGTGGTTCCGAGCGGTTCTGTCTCTTAGCCCGAAATTGTGGAATGAAGAAAATCGAGTCAGGAGAGGAAAGCTATCTAAATAGCAAATCAGTTTTAAAGAACAGCTGGAGCGAGTGAGTCAGGCCAAAACGACTGCTTTGGGAGGCAGACCTGAACGATACGCCTCTCTCCTCACGCCTCCTTGGAAGAAGGAAATCCTGAATGGGAGTCGAACCACATACTGACTAAGGAACGCCCCGGCGTTTACCTGTCCTCCCCGTCCTCCAGTGGGAGATCTTTTGTTTGAACGAGGGCAACCAGTCGCAAGCCCTGTCTTCTTCGGCTCCACCCACTTTCTGAAAAGCTCAGAGGGCGCCAGGGGAAGTACTCACGGGCACCCCGTTGGGGAACCCTGCGTTAGACGGTGTCACGATCCTGGGCCTATAGTGGTGCGGCCTACGGGAGGGGTCCCTCATCCATAAGAACATAAGAGAAAAGGGCAACTAGGATGATAAAAGGGTTGGAACACTTTCCCTATGAGGAAAGGTTAAGGCGCTTAGGGCTCTTTAGCTTGAAGAAACGATGACTGAGGGGTGACATGATCGAGGTTTATAAGATTATGCATGGGAAAAAGCAGGTAGAGAAAGAGGTACTTTTCTCCCTTTCTCACAATACAAGAACTCGTGGGCACTCCATGAAATTGCTGAGCGGTCGGGTTAGAGCGGATAAAAGGAAGTCCTTCTTCACCCAAAGAGTGATGAACACATGGAATTCACTGCCACAGGAAGTGGTGGGTGCTACAAGCATGGACGGCTTCAAAAGGGAATTAGATAAGCATATGGAGCAGAGGTCCATCAGTGGCTATTAGCCACAAGGTAAAGATAGGGACTCTGGGGCAAGTGATGCTCTGTCTTCTTGGTGCTTGGGGGGGGGGGGTCAACAGTGGGAGGGCTTCTAGTGTCCTGGCCCCACTGCTGGCCCTCCTGATGGCACCTGGTATTTCTGGCCAGCTGTGTGACACAGAGTGTTGGACTGGATGGGCCTTTGGCCTGATCCAACATTGGCGTCTCTTATGTTCTTATGTTCTCTAGGGAGGCCTAGTGGCTCCAGGGAAGCCTGTACTAGAGTAGCCATCAGGACCTCCGTTTCCCAGGTCCCCTCTGGACCCTGTGATTGGCTAACGGGGGATCTGGAGGGAAACCTTATACCAGTAAAGGAGCTGACCCTGGGAAGAAGGAATCGAAGGCCGTGCCCAAAGTGGGAGCGGGGTTTCTCTCTCAGGGAGCAGAGCTGGTGAGGCTGCTGCAGAAGGAGGAGGGGGTCCCTCATCCATAAGAACAAAAGAGAAGCATCCCTGGCCCCAGACTGAGCGTTCCTCTCCGTACCTTGTGGCTAAGACCCGTTGATGGACCCATGCTCCATATCTATATATCTAATAGCCAAGTTGCCCCCCCCCCTGCATGCGGATATCTAAATCTGCACATTGGGGGCACTTGGGGGGCAGGGAGATTTTCCTTTACACTTGGGGCAGTCCCCAGGTGTGCAGAAAAAGCTGAAAAGTTTAAAAAACTATACAGGGGATACTCAAATCTCCCCAAACGTTTTTTTAAAAAAGCATTCCCTGCGCACGCGCAGAGAACGCACATACCTCTGGGATCTGTGGCAGAGCCACGCATAAGGACATAAGAGACTTCCAGAAAGCTAGGGAGGCCTTCTAATGTCCTGGCCCCACTGGTGGACCTCCTGATGGCACTGGTATTTCTGGCCACTGTGGGATACAGAGTGTTGGACTGGATGGGCCTTTGGCCTGATCCAACATTGGCATCTCTTATGTTCTTATGTTCTTATGAATGTTGGATCAGGCCAATGGCCCATCCAGTCCACCACTCTGTGTCACACAGTGGCCAAAAATACCAGGTGCCATCAGGAGGTCCAGCAGTGGGGCC
>NW_015173149.1:166877-172609 GCF_001447785.1 Gekko japonicus | reverse complement strand
TAGAAGCCCTCCCACTGTTGACCCCCCCCCCAAGCACCAAGAATACAGAGCATCCCTTGCCCCAGACCGAGAGTTCCTATCTATACCTTGTGGCTAAGAGCCACCGAAGGACCTCTGCTCCATATGTTTATCCATAAGAACATAAGAGAAGCCAATGTTGGATCAGGCCAATGGCCCATCCAGTCCAACACTCTGTCACACAGTGGCCAGAAATACCAGGTGCCACCAAGAGGTCCAGCAGTGGGGCCAGGACACCAGAAGCCCTCCCACTGTTGCCCCCCCCCAGGCACCAAGAATACAGAGCATCACTTGCCCCAGACCGAGAGCCCCTATCTGTACCTTGTGGCTAAGAGCCACCGATGGACCTCTGCTCCATATGTTTAATCTAATTGAAGCTGCCCATGCTTGTAGCCACCGCCACCTCCTGTGACAGTGAATTCCACGTGTTAATCACTCTTTGGGTGAAGAAGGACTTCCTCTTATCGTTCTAACCCAAAAGGGGTGAGTCAGTTTGAGGCCAAACACCTAGATAAGGCTAGGACAGGATTTCTTGTTTTGCTGGTTTCCCTACCTTTACTGTGCTCATTTTCCCTATACGTTACTGCATTATAGTTATTGTTAAAACTCTTTAATAATGAAACTAGTTTGTTACTCTGTCTGGATCCTCACACCTCAGTTGGTCACTTATAAGGGGAAAGCCACTGGAAAAGAAGCGTATAAAGGGGTAAAGTGCCGCAGGAGGTGGCGGCGGGTACAAGCATGGACAGCTTCAAGGGGGAATTGGATAAACATATGGAGCAGAGGTCCATCAGTGGCTATGAGCCACAAGGTATAGATAGGAACTCTCAGTCTGGGGCAAGGGATGCTCTGTCTTCCTGTTGTTTTTTGGCAGGGGCAACAGTGGGAGGGCTTCTAGTGTCCTCCTGGCCCCCCTGCTGGACCTCCCGATGGCACCTGGTATTTTTGGCCACTGTGTGACAGAGTGTTGGACTGGATGGGCCATTGGCCTGATCCAACATTGGCTTCTCTTATGTTCTTATAAGAGGGAGTTAGATAAACATATGGAGCAGAGGTCCATCAGTGGCCCCTATTAGCCACAAGGTATAGATAGGAACTCTCGGTCTGGGGCAAGGGATGCTCTGTATTCTCAGTGCTTGGGGGGGCAACAGTGGGAGGTCTTCTAGTGTCCCGGCCCCACTGCTGGACCTCCTGATGGCCCCTGGTATTTCTGGCCACTGTGTGACACAGAGGGTATGACTGGGTGGGCCTTTGGCCTGATCCAACATAGGCTTCTCTCGTGTTCTTATGTCGGGTGGGCGCTCCGGTCCCTCCCGAGGAGACCCATGCCAGAGTGGTGGCAGCTCTTGGAGAACCTTCCGAGCTGCTGCCCGCGATGGATGGTCTTGAGTCGGGCAATAGAGCCAGATGCATTTGACTGCAGCTAACCCTTTTCAACTTTGTCACGCTCCCCCTAGTGCCCTGGAGGCCCTGATCAACTTTGCCTACAACGGACACTTGGCCATCGACCAGCAGAACGTCCAGTCGTTGCTGATGGGAGCCAGCTTCCTGCAGCTGCAGAACATCAAGGACGCCTGCTGCTCGTTCCTCAGAGAGAGGTGAGGGATCCTGGCTTCCTCCGGACCCCGTGCTTTGAGAATCAGTCAGGCCGGGGCTGACTGGCCGTTGAACGTCTGGGGGAATTTCCCGGTGGGATGCTGGTGGCCCGGGAACAAGCCGCACCAAACCCCAGCACCTCTGCCTGAGCCTCCGGGGCCCGTAGGTCCCGCATCAGTCACGGCAGCTGGTGTCAGCTCAACCACTGTCTTATCCTGCACGGCATGCCTGTCGCTACGGTGGGGCTTTGGGGGCTCTGCCTCCTTTCTTAAAGGTGCAGCCCCACAAGAATTTCTCCTATAAATGCATTTTTCAATCATTTATAAAATATTTTTTAGAGGCATGTGCTCCTTTAAGCAGAGTGGGGTGCTGTAGTTGACTAACTCCCACACTGAGCAAGGGGGTTGGAGTAGGTGACCTCTAGGACCCCTTCTAACTCTGTGTCAAGAAATTGGTCTCCCTCAAAAGAGGACTTAATAGCAAAAATCTTAGAATTAGCACAACTGGACAATCTGAGTTTGTTACTTAAAGGTAAAGATCATACAATACAGAGCAAAAGGTGGTTAAGGGTATATAATTGGATAAATAACATAATTTGATAAATATGTAAATAATTAACATCATGTTCAAGAATTGTAATTTGGCTTAACAACTCTAAAAATTTATGTAATCTAAGAAAATGAAATGTTTGTACTCTTGCGAAAAAGTTGGAAAATAAAAGGGGGGGGGAAACACTTCTGCCTAAGTGTTAGCTTCCTTGACTATAGAAATCATCACCCCCACCTGCAGGCTTGTTATCGTGAGAGGGAGGGCAGGAAGGGTTGCATCAGTGCTTAGTTCTTATGGCCCTTTCGTATATGCCCAGGGAAATGCTGATTGTCATGTTGGGGTCAGGAAGCAATTTTTCTCCAGGCCGGTTTGGCCCAGGGATCCTGGAGGTGGGGTTTTTTTTTTTTTTTTGGTCATTTTCTGTGTGTGGAACAGCGGTCACGGTGGGTGGGTGGGGGAGGTATTTGTGAATCTTCTGCATTGTGCAGGGGGCTGGACTAGATGACCCCGGAGGTCCCTCCCAACTCTATGATTCTGCAATTCTATCAGAATTGTTGCTTAGGCTGGCAGAAGTGATTAACTTGCAGCAGCTGCGGCCTGTCATCTAAAGTGGCTGACCGCTTGCAGCTTAGCGATCTATCCTGGTAACCGCTTTCTGTTGGCCACATGGCTTTTCCTTCTGCACTGAGAACTTCAGCCCCACCAGAAGAAAATTCGCCTCACAAGCCCCAAGATCCTGGCTATTGGCCTGCTGCGCTGCCTCCAGTTCGGGGGATGACAGCTGCATGCTTGTGCATCCTGCAGTGGTTGTTCTGTGTATTCCAGACCCAAAGAAGCCACAACCAGAAGGCACCTGTAGGCTGTGTGGCTTGAGATAAAATGAAGCGAGTAAGCCATACTGTACAGCCATGCGTATGCACCACTAGTGGATCCCCAGAGCACTGTCCACCACTGCCCTGCTCAGCCACTAGCATTCTGGGACAGTTTCTGTGAGAAGAGAACAAGAGATAGTGGGCCATGCCTTCAGCTGCCCTTCCCTGAACCTGACTGCCAGCAAGTGGCTCAGTGGCAAAGCATCTGTTTTGTGTGCAGAAAGTCCCAGGTTCAGTCCCCGGCATCTCCAGTTAAAAGGACCAGGCAGGAGGTGATGGGAAAGACCTCAGCCTGAGACCCTGGAGAGCTGTAAAGAGGGGCTGTGGCTCAGTGGCAGAGCCTCTGCTTGGCATGCAGGAGGCCCCAGGTTCACTCCCCGGCAGCTTCTCCAGTTAAAAGGACCAGGCAGTAGGTGATGGGAAAGACCTCAGCCTGAGACCCTGGAGAGCTGTAAAGAGGGTCCGTGGCTCAGTGGAAGAGCCTCTGCTTGGCACGCAGGAGGTCCCAGGTTCAGTCCCTGGCAGCATGTCCAGTTAAAAAGGATTGGGCAGGAGGTGATGGGAAAGACCTCAGCCTGAGACCCTGGAGAGCTGTAAAGAGGGGCCGTGGCTCAGTAGAAGAGCCTCTGTTTGGCCTGCAGGAGGTCCCAGGTTCAATCCCCGGCAGCATTTCCAGTTCAAAGGACCAGGCAGGAGGTGATGGGAGAGAGCTCCCCCCTGGAGGGCTGTAAAGAGGGGGCGTGGCTCAGTGGCAGAGCCTCTGCTTGGCATGCAGGAGGTCCCAGGTTCAGTCCCTGGCATCTCCAGTTAAAAAGGACCAGGCAGGAGGTGATGGGAAAGACCTCTGCTTGAGACCCTGGAGAGCTGCCGCCAGTCTGAGTAGATAATACTGACATGGGTGGTCATATGGTCTGATTCTGCATAAGGCAGTCTCATGTGTTAAGAACCTAAGAAGAGCCCTGCTGGATCAGACCAGGGAGTGTGGACAGCGCTGGCTCTTTGGCTTGGAAACGAAGATTAGCACCGCATCTCTAGAGTCGGATTCGACTGGCTTTCGAGCAAGGGGAACCTTTACCCTTTTCCTTTACAGTGTTTTATTGGGTACCATGCTGTTTTTGTACCTATTTTAATTGATGCCACCGTACATTGTTGTAAATCCCTTTGAGCTTTTAAGAAAAGAGAAGCGGTATCAGAATTGAAATAAATAAATAAACCAAAGTCCTTGACAAGTCTCCGGGACGAAGGTTGGAATCGCGGAGAGAAATGCCAGATAAGGCCGGGGTTTTGTAGCCTTTGCTCTAGTTTCTTTGGCGAGCCGTTGGGTTAAAGCTTGTGAAATGCTGTCCCATCAGCTGTGTTGGACACAAGAGGAGGTGCTCTTGTTTGTTCATTAGGGAATCTGATCTTGCGAAAGGCCCATTTTCACACACACACACCCATTGGAGTTAACCAACTGACTCCTGATCTCCAGTAAACAGGAACAAGAACATGAGTTCAGTGCAGACTATTGGTTTTAAACTGAACGGGGAACAGACTCAAGCGTTGAACACAAGAACACTTCCATGCATGTTTGTAAAGGGAGGCAGGTCTCCTCTTGTCTAAAGCCCGGGTTTCCTAGCTCCACAAGCAGTGCTCCCTCTAAGCTGTGGAGTCTTATGAGCAAGAATTCTCCTTTGTGAGCTCCTGGCATTAAAGTTGTGACCGAGCGATCAGGCCACTGCATGAATTAGTTTGCTCCGGAGCCACCCTTCCTGTGCTAAGACAAAAACGTGTGAGCCAGAGGCTAAAAAACTGTGAGCTAGCTCATACCGACTCAGCTTAGAGGGAACACTGTCCACAAGTACCATTTTAGGTCTTCTCAGATGGAGGGCTGGTCGCGCCAAATAAAAAAGCAGAATTGGATGAACAGAGGCCGATTCGCCGAAAACCAAGTTGGGGAGCTGCGTGCAGATACGATGAACTTGTGACCTAGTTCTCGGAAGCAGCAGACGAGAAGAGTGCGTGGGCTGGGGAATTCTTTGTGCCAGTTCCCCTCTTTACAGCAAACAAATAGAAACCCTGTGAGTAAAACACAGCCCGTCAGTAAGACGAGCAAGCATAATTCTCCCTGAACGCGTTATAGTTGTTTCCTTAGAAATAGTTATATGCCTGCCTTTCTCCTGAGCAGTGTAATCTTCTACGTGCAACAAAGGAGATCTTTTCTAACATCTGCAGCTCAGACAAGTGAATATCCCCTTGCAGTGATCCACTCCACGAACAGGTGTGCCGCTTCCTCCTGTTATTTGCAGGAACTGGAATCAGGCCAGTGGGCCCCCCAGTCTCCAACACTCTGTGTCACACAGTGGCCAAAAATACCAGGGGCCATCAGGAGGTCCAGCAGTGGGGCCAGGACACTAAAAGCCCTCCCCCTGTTGCCCCCCCCCAAAGCACCAAGAATACGGAGCATCCCTTGCCCCAGACCGAGAGTTCCTATCTATACCTTGTGACTAAGAGCCACCGATGGACCTCTGCTCCATACATTTATCCAGTTCTCTCTTGAAGCCGCCCATGCTTGTAGCCGCCGCCGCCTCCTGTGGCAGTGAATTCCACGTGTTAATCACTCTTTGGGTGAGGAAGGACTTCCTTTTATCCGTTCTAACCCGACTGCTCAGCAATTTCATGGAGTGCCCACGAGTTCTTGTATTGTGAGAAAGGGAG
>NW_015173149.1:138569-166845 GCF_001447785.1 Gekko japonicus | reverse complement strand
GGCATAATCTTATAAACCTCGATCACGTCACCCCTCAGCCGTCGTTTCTCCAGGCTAAAGAGCCCTAAGCCCCTTAACCTTTCCTCATAGGGAAAGTGTTCCAACCCTTTGATCATTCTAGTTGCCCTTTTCTGCACTTTTTCCAATGCTCTAGTATCCTTTTTGAGGTGTGGTGACCAGAACTGTACACAGTACTCCATGATGACTGTCAGCCGGAATCCAGCATTCTGTCTGCTGCCCCCTAACAAACCTGTAGGGTTTTCTCTTTCTCCTTCAAAAGGAATCCCTAACTACTACTCTGCAGTCCTCTATTTGGTTTTATTCAATGGGGTTTGCATTTCATCATCGATCTTCTGTGCAGTCGCACATGGGGACGACTGAGAGGTGAGATGATCACCATCTTCAAGTACGTGGAGGGCTGCCATCTAGACAAAGGCCCATCCAGTCCAACACTTTGTATCACACAGTGGCCAGAAATACCAGTGCCATCAGGTGGTCCACCAGTGGGGCCAGGACATTAGAAGCCCTCCCACTGTTGACCCCCCCAAGCACCAAGAAGACAGAGCATCACTTGCCCCAGAGCCCCAAATCTATACCTTGTGGCTAATAGCCACTGATGGACCTCTGCTCCATATGCTTATCTAATTCCCTTTTTTTTCATCACAAAACTTTTATTTTTGGATATTGTATCACATTTAACATTTACTTACACTTTTCAAATATCCTTATTTCCCTTCCCCCCCTCCCTTAGTAGTGGCTTCCCGCAGTGCTCTACCCATTTTCCCTTTACATTTTTTTTATATTTACTTCAACATTTTAAACTCTATTATAAAAGGGAACAGCTTTAATGCAAAAGCTGTTCTGGCTATCAGATGTTGATCCGTGGTGGACTTGTGTTCGAGTTGTTGAATAAAGCTAAATCTTTGCTGAATCACTTTCCAACTACTTTGTTAAGTGAGCGGGTCGCCTCAGTGCTCAGTTCTTGTGGCCCTTTCTTGCACACCCAGGGAAATGCTGATCGCCACTTGGGGGTCAGGAAGCAGTTTTTCTCCAGGCCAGTTTGGCTGGGGATCCTGGAGGGGTTTTTTTTGGTCATCTTCTGGGCGTGGAACAGCGATCAGTGGAGGTGGAGGGAGGTATTTATGAATTTCCTGCCTGGTGCAGGGGGTTGGACTAGATGACCCTGGAGGTCCCTTCCAACTCTACGATTCTATGAAAGGCTGGAGAGTTTGGGACTTCTTGGTGTAGAAAAAAAAGGCAATAATGATGGGAATGACAGAGGTCTGGAAAAATTTGTGAGGGGTGGAGAACTTGAGGGGCAGTGGGTTCAGGATAGAGGAGAAGGAAATAACTTTTTAAATGAGGGAGAAGAAGGAGGAGGAGGAGGAGGAGATTGGATTTATACCCCACCCTTCACTCAGAGTCTCAGAGCGGCTTACAAACTCCTTCCCCTCCCCACAAGAGACACCCTGGGAGGTAGGCGGGGCTGAGAGAGCTCTTTCCAGAACTGTCCTTGAGAGGACTGCTCTTGTCAGAACTACGGCTTGGCCAAGGCCATCCAGCAGCTGCAAGTGGAGGAGTGAGGGATCAAACCCAGTTCGCCCAGATTAGAGTCCGCGCACTTAACCACGACACCAAATAAATAAATGTGGAACAGCAGTCACTGTGGGTGTGGCGGGGGAGGTATTTGTGAATTTCCTATATTGTGCAGGGGGTAGGACTATAGATGACCCTGGAGGTCCCGCCCAACTCTATGATTCTGTGACTGCGCATGAGCAGGCCTTCCATTGGATAGGCCTTTACAGCTAGAACGGAGGCAAAAGAGGTACTGAAGGTAGGGGGGACGCTGCTGTGCTGGAGCATGTGGTCCCTTTGGTGGGAACAAGCTTCTGGCACCCCTGGAGGCTTCTACCTGTAAAGACCTATCCTATGGCAGGCCCACTCATGCGCAGAGTCCCCATGTGGGCCTGCACAGAAGATACTCAATAAACAATAGTTACTGGTAAGTGCAACCTCGTTTTATTCTGGGTTGGTGATGGTGGTCTTCAGGGCTCTTTTTGTAGAAAAAGCCCAGCAGGAACTCATTAGCATAATAGGCCACACCCAACAGTAGAAACTCATTAGCATATTAGGCCACACCCCCGACATCACAGCTCATTAGCACATTAGGCCGCACCCCCATGTTACCAGAAGTGTGGTCGTCCAGCCATACCCACCTTTTGCTTCTTATTCTGTTGACCTTGTCTGTTGTCCAAACCCAGGGCTTTTTTTGTAGCAGGAACTCCTTTGCATGTTAGGCCTCACATCCCTAATGTAGCCAATCCTAATGAGTTTCTGCTGTTGGATGTGGCCTATTATGCTAATGAGTTCCTGCTGGGCGTGACCAACTTGGGAGCCAGCCGGAACTCCGTTCCTCTGCGTTCCTGCCCAAAATTTCCCCTGTGGTCTTTATTATAATTGGCAGGCTGAAGGCGTCTTATCTGTGCCTGGTGGTTGGGATGGAGGAAGGGGAGCGCTCTGTAGAGAGAGGAGCGGGTCACTCAGTCTCAAGGGTGAAGGGCGGGCTTTCCCCGATGGCACCAGTTTCCCCGAAATGCAACGCTTTGGCTTCTCCTTTGCAACAAATGCTAACCATTCATGTGTACAGGAGAGAGCAGGGGCCAGGGGGACTCAAGGAAGCGATGGTCCGCCCTCTCCTGAAAAAAACCATCCTTGGACCCGACTGAATTGGCCAACTATCGGCCGGTTTCCAATTTGCCCTGGCCCCAAGGATGCCAGACTGGCTATTACCAGATCCAGGGCCTTTTCAGTGGTGGCTCCACACTGGTGGAACGAGCTCCCGGAGGACATCAGGGCCCTGCGGGACCTCTTACAGTTCCGCAGGGCCTGTAAAACAGAGCTCTTCCACCAGGCCTTCGGTTAGGAGCCACCACTGAACGAGCTACTGAACATCTATTACTGGCAATTTCTTTGGGATAGTCATACGGGGCCAACTACAACGATCGCCATCTGCACTTTATTGTTTGTATGTAATCTGCACTTTATATTTTATTGTTGAATTTTATCTGTTTTTGTTGTAAATTATTATCGTACGCCGCCTTGAGCCTGCTTGTCAGGCAAGGCGGGATAGAAATCGAAATAAATAAAAATAAATAAATAAATAAATAAAAGGGGGTGTATTCAGGAACACCATCCTGGAATGAGATGGAATATTGGGAGCTGGCATTTGCATAAGTCCTTTGTCTAGTGGACATGCAGCCAGGCCAAAGCCTCCTTCTTTTCTGGTCCCACTGGTGGACCTCCTGATGGCACCTGGGTTTTGGCCACTGTATGACACAGAAAGTTGGATGGGCCATTGTCCTGATCCAACATGGCTTCTCCTCTCTGTAATCTCAGTGCTTGGGAGGGGGGGCACAGTGGGCTTCTGGAGTTCTGGCCCTTCTGGTGGACCTCCTGATGGCACCTGGGTTTTGGCCACTGTGTGACACAGAGTGTTGGACCGAATGGGCCATTGGCCTGATCCAACATGGCTTCTCTGATGTTCTTCTGTTTCTCCACCTGATACACATGAAGCTGCCTTACAGAGAATCAGACCTTTGTTCCATCAAGGTCAGTATTGTCTACTTAGACTGGTAGCGGCTCTCCAGGGTCTCAGATGGAGGTCTTTCACATCACCTACATCCTGGTCCTTTTTAAGTGGGCATGCCGGGGATTGAACCTGGGATCTTCTGCATGCAAAGCAGAGGTCCTTTTGCTGAGCCGCAGCCTCTCAACCTCTGTGCTGTTTCTTGTCTGGTTGGGTTTTTTTGGCATCGTCCCGGAAGGCTCCACCCAAAGAACTGCCTTGGAGTGCGCCAGTTTGCCGAAACCATGATGTGTGCCGTTCTCTACGACGCTGCCAACAGCTTCATCCACCAGCACTTTGTGGAAGTCTCCATGTCCGAGGAGTTCCTGGCCCTGCCCTTCGAAGACGTCTTGGAGCTGGTGTCCAGAGACGAGCTCAACGTTAAGCTGGAGGAGCAGGTATGGGCTGGCGGGGCCGGAGGCAGTTCTCGCCACCAGGTCAGTTTCCTGCTTGAAAGGTTATTGCGCAGTCATCCGGAGGGTGGGCTGTGGGTCTTGAGTGCCAGAGGCATAACATCCAGATCGCAAGATAGAATCATAGGATGTTAGAGTTGGAAGGGACCTTGCAGGTCATCTAGTCCAACCCCCTGCACTCTGCAGGAGCACAGCCAAAAAATAGCCCTACAACATACTCGAAAGATGGTAGTCCAGCCTCCGCTTGAAAGCGTCCAGCGAAGGAGCCTCCACCCCCTCCCGAGGCAGACTGTTCCACTGCTCAACCCCTCTTACAGTTAGGAAGTTTCTCCTGATATTTAGCCGGTATCGACCCCCTTGTAATTTCCACCCATTAGATCTAGTCTTGCAATCCGGAGCGAGAGAGACTAGATCTGCTCCATCTTCTACATAGAATCATAGAATGTTAGAGTTGGAAGGGACCTTGCAGGTCATCTAGTCCGACCCCCTGCACTCTGCAGGAGCAGAGCCGAAAGAGAGCCCTGCAACATACCCAAAAGATGGTCGTCCAGCCTCCGCTTGAAAGCGTCCAGCGAAGGAGCATCCACCACCCCCCGAGGCAGTCACAGTCCCGCTGTACACAACATTGGTCAGGCTGCACCTGGAGTCCTGTGTGCAGTTCTGGGGGCCTCACTTCCAAAAGGAGGTGGACGGAATGGAGCGGTTGCAGAGGAGAGCGATGAGGATGATTGGGGGCCTGGAGACTAAGAAGCCCTACGAGGAAAGGCTGAGGGACTGGGGAATGTTTAGTCCGGAGAAGAGGAGGTTGAGGGGGGACACGGTGGCTCTCTTCACGTCTTTGAAGGGCTGTCACTTGGAGGAGGGCAAGGAGCTGTTCCTGTGGGCAGTGGAGGAGAGGACTCGAAATAATGGGACGAAATTAAGGGTGGGAAGGTTGTTGCTGGATATTAGGAGACACTTTTTTGCAGTAAGAGTTGTGCAACAGTGGAACCGGCTGCCTGGGGAGGTGGTGAACTCCCCCTGACTGGCGGTCTTCAAGCAGAAGCTGGACAAACCCTTGTCACGGATGCTGTAGGCCAGTGATGGCGAACCTTTTAGGGACCGAGTGCCCAAACTGTGACCCAAGACCCACTTATTTATCGCAAAGTGCCGACACGGCCATTTAACCTGAATACGGAGGTTTTACTTTAGGAAAAACAACTCATACACTAACTTAAGATGATCCAAACAAAGTAAGGAAAGCAATCCCAAAGGCTTTCATTGACTTAAAATTATTTGGCAGAGAATTCGACACTTGAATGATGGTCTGGGCCTGGCTGGGGCGATGGCACGCGTGCCCACAGAGAGGGCTCTGAGTGCCGCCTCTGGCCCCCGTGCCATAGGTTCGCCACCACTGCTCTAAGCTAATCCTGCGTTGACCAGGGGGTTGGACTAGATGGCCTCTATGACCCCTCCCAACTCTGTGGTTCTAGGACTGCCAGAGCCCAGCTCCACTGGGTCACCTGGCCCGACACGTCCCGAGGCAGGGCGACTCGCACCCAGAGCATTCCTCCCCGAGCCTCCCGCTTCTCTCCCGGCAGGTCTTCGAAGCCGCCCTGGCCTGGGTGAGATACGACCGGGAGCGGAGAGAGGCCCGCTTGCCGGAGCTCCTCTCCAGAATCCGCCTGCCCCTCTGCCGGCCTCAGTTCCTCACGGACCGCGTGCAGCAAGACGACTTGGTCCGCCCCTGCCACAAGTGCCGGTAGGTGCAGCCGCGCGGGGAGGGACGTCTCCTTGTTTGCAGGGGCGGGGCGGAGAGCCTTCTGGCGAGGAAACACGCAGGCAGCAGCCAGGCGCAAAGCCCCCCAAACGTGAAATCCTTTTTCCACTATGCAGGCCAAACAGAGAGGGGAGTTCTCCTCCAGATGACCCTGCCAGTGCAGACGGTGGAAGTAAGAGCCTTGTCATCATTCTCTCTCTCTCTCTCTCCTCCTTCTCTGTCCCTTCAAGTCCAGGCGGACGGCGTCCTCGGGAGGTGCCGCTGCCGAGCCACAAAGCTCTCCGTGGCCTGAGACTTGTCTGCCTTAGAGAGGACCCCAGGAGCCAGTTTGGTGTCGTGGTTAGGAGCGCGGACTCTAATCTGGGAGAACCAGGTTTGATTCCCCACTCCTCCACAAGCAGCTGCTGGTGCAACCTTGGGTCAGTCACAAGTTCTCTCAGAGCTGTTCTCTCGAGGGCAGTCCTCGAAAGAGCTCTCTCAGCCCCACCGACCTCACAGGGTGTCTGCTGTGGGGAGGAGAGGGGAGGGGAGATCGTAAGCCGCTCAGAGACTCCTTTGGGTAGTGAAGGGCAGGGTATAAATCCAATCTCTTCTTTCCTCTCTTCTTCTGTTTGTTGAGAACCAGTTTGGTGTCATGGTTAGGAGCGCGGACTCTAATCTGGGAGAACCAGGTTTGATTCCCCACTCCTCCTCCACATGCAGCTGCTGGTGTGACCGTGGGTCAGTCACAAGTTCTCTCAGAGCTGTTCTCTCAAGGGCAGTCCTCAAAAGAGCTCTCTCAGCCCCACCGACCTCACAGGGTGTCTGCTGTGGGGAGGAGAAGGGTCGGGGAGATCGTAAGCCGTTCTGTGACTCCTTTGGGTAGTGAAGGGCAGGGTATAAATCCAACCTCTTCTCCTTCTCCTCCTCCATGGCTTGAGCCCTATCTACTTTGTCCAATCTACCTTAGAGAGGACCCCCTCATCAGCATCTTTCTCTCCGTGCAAGCTGCTCTCGCTGTTGTGCACAGAAATACAGTGGAATGCCAGCGTACACCACATCAGGGAGTTGTTTGGTCTGCTTTTGCGCACATGCAAGTCCTCCACCTCCAGATGTGATCAAGGGCAAGAGGGAATTAGATAAACCTATGGAGCAGAGGTCCATCAGTGGCTATGAGCCACAAGGTATAGATCGAGCCAGTTTGGTGTAGTGGTTAAGTGCGCGGACTCTAATCTGGGAGAACCGGGTTTACTTCCCCACTCCTTCACTTGCAGCTGCTGGATGACCTTGGGCAAGCCGTAGTTCTGATAAGAGCTGTCCTTGAAAAAGAGCAGTTTCTGTCAAGAGCTCTCTCAGCCCCACCTACCTCACAGGGTGTCTGCTGTGGGGAGGGGAAGGGAAAGGAGTTTGCCAGCCGCTCTGAGACTCCTTTGGGTAGTGAAGGGCAGGGTATAAATCCAATCTCTTCTTCTTCTTCGTCTTCTTCTTCTAGAGCCAGTTCGCTGTAGGGGTTAAGTTGTTGTTGTTCAGTCGCACAGTCGAGTCCTACTCTTCGCGACCCCATGGACCAGATCACGCCAGGCCTTCCGCCGTCCTCTAAAGTTTGCTCAACTTCATGTTCGTTGCATCTATGACACTGTCTTCTTTGACCTTCAATCTTTCCCAGCATCAGGGTCTTCTCCAGTGAGTGCTCCCTTCTCTTTGGGTGGCCAAAGTATTTGAGCTTCAGTTTCATTCTCTGGCCTTCCAGGGAACAGTCAGGGTTGATTTCTTTTAGGATTGACTGATTTGATCTTCTTGCAGTCCAAGGGACTCTCAAGAGTCTTCTCCAGCACCATAGTTCAAAATAATCTATTCTTCGGCGCTTGGCCTTCCTTATAGTCCAACTCTCGCAGCCATACATGACTACTGGGAATACCATTGCTTTGACCATGCGGACTTTTGTTGGCAGGGTGATGTCTCTACTTTTTATCATGCTGTTTAGGTTCCCCATCGCTTTCCTCCCAAGGAGCAGGCATCTTTTAATTTCATGGCTGCAGTCACAGTCTGCGGTGATCTGGGATCCCAGGAACGTGAAGTCTGTCACCACTTCCACGACTTCCCCTTCTATTTGCCAAGGAGTGATGGGGCCGGATGCCATGATCTTAGTTTTTTTGATGTTGAGCTTCAAGCCCACTTTTGCGCTCTCCTCTTTTACCCTGAGCAAGAGGCTCTTGAGGTCCTCTTCACTTTCTGCCATCAGAGTGGTATCGTCTGCATATCTGAGGTTGTTGATCTTTTCCCCAGCAATCTTAATTCCCGCTTGTGATTCATCCAGGCCAGCATTTCGCATGATGTACTCTGCATATATATTAAATAAGCAAGGCGACAATATACATCCTTGTCGTACTCCTTTTCCTATGCTGAACCAATCAGTTGTTCCATATCCGGTTCTAACTGTCGCTTCTTGGCCCTTATACAGGTTTCTCAAGAGACATGTGAGGTGGTCTGGTACTCCCATCTCTTTAAGGACCTGCCATAGTTTGTTGTGATCCACACAGTCAAAGGCTTTAGCATAGTCAATGAAGCAGAAGTAGATATTTTTCTGGTACTCTCTTGCTTTCTCCATAATCCAGCGAATGTTGGAAATTTGATCTCTAGTTCCTCTACCTCTTCGAAACCCAGCTTGTACTTCTGGTAGTTCTCTATCCACGTACTGTTGAAGCCTAGCTTGTAGGATCTTGAGCATGACCTTGCTAGCGTGTGATATGAGTGCAATTGTGCGATAGTTTGAACATTCCTTGGCATTGCCCTTCTTTGGGATTGGAATGTATACTGACCTTTTCCAATCCTGTGGCCACTGTTGCGTTTTCCAAATTTGCTGGCAAATGGAGTGCAGAACTTTAACAGCATCATCTTCTAAGACTTTGAATAGCTCAGCTGGAATAAGCCACAAGGCATAGATAGGAACTCTCAGGTTGGGGCAAGGGATGCTCTGTATTCTTGGTGCTTGGGAGGGGGGCAACAGTGGGAGGTCTTAAAATGTCCTGGCCCCACTGCTGGACCTCCTGATGGCACCTGGTGTTTTTGGCTACTGTGTGACACAGAGTGTTGGACTGGATGGGCCACTGGCCTGATCCAACATTGGCTTCTCTTATGTTCTTATCGATAAACATATGGAGGAAGTCCATCAGTGGCTATGAGCCACAAGGCATAGATAGGAACTCTCAGGTTGGGGCAAGGGATGCTCTGTCTTCTTGGTGCTTGGGGGGGGGGTCAACAGTGGGAGGGCTTCTGGTGTCCTGGCCCCACTGGTGGACCTCCTGATGGCACCTGGATGGGCCATTGGCCTGATCCAACACTGGCTTCTCTTATGTTCGTATGGATAAACATCTGGAGCAGAGGTCCATCAGTGGCTCTTAGCCACAAGGTATCGATAGGAGCTCTCAGTCTGGGGCAGGTGATGCTCTGTCTTCTTTGTGCTGGGGGGGGGGGCAACAGTGGGAGTGGCTCCTAGTGTCCTGGCCCCACTGCTGGACCTCCTGATGGCACCTGGTATTTCTGGCCACTGTGTGACACAGAGTGTTGAACTGGATGGGGCATTGGCCTGATCCAACACTGGCATCTCTTATGTTCTTATGTTCTAAAACAAAACAAAAAACCACATACGTGATTTTTGTTTTGTTTTGCCCTTGATCAGACCCTGAGTGGGCAGGGATGGGTATCGGGCTCTGTTAATTCCAGGATTCTTTTCTCTGGCACTTTCGGTTTGCAAAGAGCTTCCTTTCCCTTGTGAGGTAGGTCACCGTTATGCCCATTTTGTGGAAGACAGAACTGAGGCACAGTGTGCCTTGCCCCTTATTATCAATGTGGGTGCACCATAGGTCTGTGCGATATCATCTGCTTTTTATCTTCTTCTTTTTTGCCTTCTCTGTCCTAATGATTCCTAATGGTAGAAATTATCAGAGAAGCCTGCCTTACAGGGCTGGTGTAGTGGTTAAGAGCAGTGGATTCTAATCTGGAGAACGGGCTTTGATTTCCCACTCCTCCACATGCAGCCAGCTGGGTGACCTTGGGCCAGTTACAAGTTCTCTCAGAGGTGTTCTCTCAAAACCAGTTCTCTCAGAGCTCTCTCAGCCCAGCCTACCTCACAGGGTGTTTGTCTGTTGTGGGGAGGGGGAAGGGAAAGGAGATTGTAAACTGCTCTGAGACTCCCTTGTGTAGTGAAGGGCGGGGCATACATCCAATCTCTTCTCTTCTTCTTCTACAAGGGAAGAAGGCAGGTTGGGCAAGGAGGGCCTTTGCCCACCCACTTCTTTGCAATGGAAATGTATTTATTATTTAAATTTGTACCCCATGTAGAGAGCCACAGAGTCCACCCTCCAAAGCAGCCATTTTCTCTAAAGGAACTGATCTCTGTAGTCTGGAGATCAGTTTTAATTCTGGGAGAGCTCCAGTCCCTATCTGGAAGTTGGCAACCCCAGCTAATCAGGAGGGGGATGGAGTTCTTTCTGTAGGGATATGTCTGCTGTTTGAGATCTCCTGTGGTTGGATGGTTCCTCTGTAAAAAGAAAAAAGGATGTACAGAACTGTACCTTAAATAACACTACGCTAACAAACTCAGATGGCTGTTTATTTGCTGTCCCACTTTCTTGTGATTGAAATAGGTGAAATTATTTACCCTGATCCGTATTCCACTGCAAAGAGTTTAAGTACCCTACCTGAAATAGCATTCGCAGCCAGGCTGGTCCTTACGATATCACTGGGGTTTTAGCAACGCAGATGTCGCCTGGCCATTGTGCACTGTTATGTCCTCTTTTTAAAGAAATCGTTTTTTTAAATAAATTTTTATTATTTACAAGTGTAAAACAGAAATACAACCCACCACCAAGACACCCACAACCCCACCTGAGCTAAGACAGAAAAGTGTGAGCCAGAGGCTAAAAAACTGTCAGCTAGCTCACTCTAACTCAGCTCAGAGGGAACACTGCCTGTGAGCAAAAATTCTACTTTGTGAGCTACTGGTATTAAAACTGTGAGTGAGCGATTTGGCTACTGCATAAATTGCCTTGCTGTGGAGCCCCATCCTTCCTGAGCAAAGACAAAAATGTGTGAGCTGGAAGCTAAAAAACTGTGAGCTAGCTCACACTAACTCAGCTTAGAGGGAACACTGCTCCCAAGCTCCTAACCTCCGGCGCTGGCACCAATGGCGCCCCATCGAAGGTTCCGGAGCGGGATCCCTACCCCCTGTCCGCCCGACTCAGGCACAGGACCTCCGTCTTCGTCAGATTCAGTTGGCTCAGTCTAAGCCAACCAGCCACGGCTTGTAACGCCTGGTCCAGGTCTTCCGGTCTAGAGCCAGACCGGCCACCAAACATCAGATAGAGCTGGTTGCCTGTCTCCTTGTATCTTCAACCGCGCCGCCGTCTTCATCCTTTCCCTTCTCTCTCTAAGCACTGAACTCATTAGGCTTTTTCCCTGTGGCTTGGCCTTCAATCTCAGGGACCTGGTGGACGAAGCGAAAGACTACCACCTCATGCCAGAGCGCCAACCGCACCTCCCGGCTTTCAAGACCCGCCCACGCTGTTGCACCTCCATCGCGGGCCTGATCTACGCCGTCGGAGGACTCAACTCTGCAGGTATCTTTCAACGGCATAGATGGCTTGGAGGGGGGTGGGCGTTGGAGGAGAGGCCCGTGGCTGGCCGCTAGTCAGGAGGACTCAAGGGAACCTCCATATCCAAAGGCAGTAAAGGCATCCTATTCATTTGCCCTCTGGGGCAACTAGTAGGCCCCTGTGTGAGACAGAATGCTGGACTAGATGGACCCTCAGTGGTCTGATCCAGCAGGGCTCTTCTGAGGTTCCTATCAGGGGAAGGCCTTGGCCTCTCTGCCCTGTTGTTGGCCCTCCAGAGGAACTGATTGGCCACTGTGTGAGGCAGGATGCTGAACTAGATGGACCCTCAATGGTCTGATCCAGCAGGGGTCTTCTGAGGTTCTCATCAGGGGAAGGCCTCGGCCTCCCTGCCCTGTTGCTGGCCCTCCAGAGGAACTGGCTGGCCGCTGTGTGAGACGGGAGGCTGGACTAGATGGACCCTCACTGGTCTGATCCAGCAGGGCTCTTCTGAGGTTCTTCTCAGAGGAAGGCCTTAGCCTCTCTGCCCTGTTGTTGTCCCTCCAGAGGGACTAATTGGCCACTGTGTGAGACGGGATGCTGGACTAGATGGACCCTCACTGGTCTGATCCAGCAGGGCTCTTCTGGTGTCCTTATCAGGGGAAGGCCTCGGCCTCTCTGCCCTGTTGTTGCCCCTCCAGAGGGACTGGTTGGCCACTGTCTGAGATGCTGGACTAGGTGGACCACTGGTCTGATCTGTCAGGGCTCCTCTTATGTTAAGGTGGGGGAATATCCCAAGCCCCGTGGGGTTCTTTTCAGTGGATGGATGGAGACGGTATAGAGAACTCAGGCTTCCAGAGGAAAAGGACCAGAGAGATCAATTGCTTAAAACTCAAACTGTTTATTGACTCTTTAAAACTATATACAAGTAATACTCAATACATATAAAAGTAGTACTTGATACAGTGGACACTCTTAGAAAGCACAAGGAACGTTCCTGGACGCCAGGACCAAGACTCTCACGCATGCTGGTGGGGTGTCGGCCAAACAGCCCGGAACAAAGCCCAAAGCCACATTTTTATGCCCTTTCCAGTCTGTAGGAACCAATGGAGACGTCAATCCAGAATTTACTAGGCCAGCCCACGGTAGGGTGATTACATGAATTTCTGCTAGGGTGAACTTTTGCCTAGATATATTTTATTAACTGCGATGTCAGCAAGACCCAGACAGCTACGGCATCTCCACAGCAGGTATATGTTTAGGCTATGAGAGAATGGGGCACTTGGAGAACGGGGAATGTCAGATACAAATTCAGACAAGAGTGCATTTACAGGGCAAGGCCTTGGGTTTGACGCCTAGGCTGCCAGCAAAAAAGCAAAGGCTTACTGGACTTCAGAACCAAGAAACCAAAGTCAGTTATAGCAAAACCTACATAGCATAGAAAAACATAAGAACATAGGAGAAGCCAGTGTTGGATCAGGCCAGTGGCCCACCCAGTCCAACACTTTTGTCACAGAGTGGCCAAAAATACCAGGTGCCATCAGGAGGTCCAGCAGTGGGGCCAGGACACTAGAAGCCCTCCCACTGTTGCACACCCCCCCCCCAGCACCAAGAATACAGAGCATCACTTGCCCCAGAGTCCCTATCTATACCTTGTGGCTAAGAGCCACTGATGGACCTCTGCTCCATGTGTTTATCCATAAGAACATAAGAGAAGCCAGTGTTGGATCAGGCCAGTGGCCCATCCAGTCCAACACTCTGTGTCACACAGTGGCGAAAAATACCAGGGGCCATCAGGAGGTCCAGCAGTGGGGCCAGGACACTAGAAGCCCTCCCACTGTTGCCCCCCCCCCAAGCACCAAGAATACAGAGCATCCCTTGCCCCAGACTGAGAGTTCCCATCTATACCTTGTGGCTAAGAACCACTGATGGACCTCTGCTCCAGATTTTTATCCATAAGAACATAAGGGAAGCCAGTGCTGGATCAGGTCAATGGCCCATCCAGTCCAACACTCTGTCACACAGTAACCAAAAATACCAGGTGCCCTCAGGAGGTCCACCAGTGGGGCCGGGACACTAGAAGCCCTCCCACTGTTGCCCCCCCCCCCAAGCACCAAGAATACAGAGCATCCCTTGCCCCAGCCTGAGAGTTCCCAGAAAGGCCCAGGCTCCTGGAACCCCAAATTCTGCAACAGTTTACTCCGCCGCTTGTATGCCAGAAATGCATGTAAAGTGATCTCTTTGGAGACATCTGTAAACTGAGCTGTGGTGAGTTTTCCCACGGACCCCTGGGAACTGTGTTTTAGTACTGACGCCCAGAGCTTTAAGACAGGCAGAGGTGGGGTGAGGGTGGAATGAGAACTGACATGGGTTCAGTGGCCTAAAGGGGAACTATCACCCCCCACGAAGCAGCTGTTGAATGTCTTGGGGGCAAGGTCACATATGCCAGCTCGAACAGAGAATTTGCTCCAAAACCCATATTTTCACAAGTAGTATTTTTGTGGAAGGGAACGTTGCTGAATGGGAGCCAGTCTGGGAAAGACCCCTTTCTTTCTTTTTTAAACAGTTTTACTTTTATTTTATAGCAACTAGACAAACAAGCTAACAGTAACCAAGACAAAACAGATCTGCAACACAAACATAAAATAGGAGAATCTAACCCTGAAGTGTCTCTTTAAGTTTTTCTCTCTAAACACAAATACGTTTCTACACCCTTATAATGTTGATTTAAAATTTTGCACGTATTACTATCAGCGTTCTTATTATGTTCCTTATGTTTTCTAATCCGGTTGTATACAAAATGGAAAGATCCCTTTCTGATAGATAATCCTGAGCTAGCTGGTCCCACAATCTTACTTGGCGTAAGGGAGCTTTGTGTGTTCCTCGGCTGTTAAATCCATGCCGGGCTTTGCCGGTTGCAGCTTTGCCTGTCGTGCAGCTGTCGAGAGCACAAGAAAAGCTGATTGGTGTTTGGTCCAGGGTCTTGGTTGGGGGCTTTGTGGGTAATCATGCAGTGCATCTAAATCCCCCCCCCCCAAGTCCAGAAGACAAATGTTTGCCCTGAATTCCTGGGCCAAAGGCAGGATAGAAAATGACGGCAGGGTTGGGAGCCGGAGTATTTATATCCTGCCGTTAAAATGATACAGAAGTTATATAATTTATTTCTCCAGGATTATTTACGAGATGAAGTAGTAAAAGCCCCAATGATTTCATGGATGCAAGATATAGGTCATAATGTGGATATAGATAACGGGTCCAAAATATGGAAAGCCATAAAATTCATGAGAGCAATACCTTATAAAGAAAACATATATAAGATGTTTTTTAGATGGCACTGGTCACCAGAAAGAATAGCTAAATGTTATACAAATAGGTCTAAAAAGTGTTGGAAGTGTAAGCACAGTGTAGGAACTTTCTATCATATGTGGTGGAGGTGCCATATAACTCAAAACTATTGGCGCAAAGTGTATAAAATAATTTATGAAATTATGAACATAGAATGACCATATATACCAGAAGTCTTTTTGTTAAATATACTACCAGACAAGGTTAAAAAACCTGATCAATATATAATAACATATATATTAGCAGCAGCGTGTATTATGTTTGCAAAATATTGGAAATTGGAAAGAAATACCCTCCAAAGAAGATATAATATCTAGATTGTTGGATATAGCGGAGATGGACAAATTGTCGATAATATTACAAGGGAAAGATGACGACCTGTTTAGAGAAAGATGGAACAGACTATATACCTTGTTAGGTAAAAAATAATGTGATCGACTCGCCGTATGTAATTTTAATATTGTACCAGATACACCTGTTTATGGTGAAGTTAAAATCATAAATATAAATAAATTAATAAATTTTCCCCCGGCAAGTCCAAAAGACAAAGTTTGCCCTGAATTCCTGGGGCAAGGGCAGGGTTGGGAGCCTGAGTATTTATATCCTGCCATTTGATCTTCATCCTGAGAGCAGCTCGCAAAAATGTACGTTGCGTGGAAGAATTCCCAGGCAAAATTATTCCAGCAGTTGCAGGAATCCCAGACACACAGTGCAGATCTGAGAAGCGGTGCTGAGAACTCTTCCCCCGTGCTGGTTGTGGAAAATACCCTTAAACCAACTTACTTCTGCATCTTGGTTGAGGGGTTTGATCCCACAGGTCTGTTACTGGTGGAGCTTTCCTCTTGCGTCAGGGAAAGCTCCCTGCGCCCGAGGAGAGAGCCACTCTTCGCCGAACAGGTCTGCAAGATCCAACCCATCACTCCGATGTAGGAGAGACTCCGTTCTCACTTATACCCAGAATTAAACTTTGTTGGTCTTTGAGGTGCCGCTGGACTCAAACTTAGTTCTCACATCTGTTTGTTAACTCCTTTATTATCTGTATGCTAATTTCCTACCATTCACAGGCCACTTTGGTGTAGTGGTTAAGTGCGCGGACTCCAATCTGGGAGAACCGGGTTTGATTCCCCACTCCTCCACTTGCACCTGGCTGGATGACCTTGGGCGAGCCACAGTTTTCTCAGAGCTGTTCTTGAAAAAGAGCAGTTTCTGTCAGAGCTCTCTCAGCCCCACCTACCTCCCAGGGTGTCTGCTGTGGGGAGGGGAAGGGAAAGGAGTTTGCAAGCCGCTCTGAGACACCTTTGGGTAGTGAAGGGCAGGATATAAATCCACTCCTCCTCCTCCTCCTCCTCCTTCTTCTTCCTAGCTGTTTTAATCCAATCTTAGCTATACTCATGGCTCAGTTATTCATTCATTCATTCATTCATTTTTCGAACTTATATTCCGCCCTCCCCACAAGTGGGCTCAGGGGGGATCACAAAGCCATTCGGCATCACAATATATAAATACATTCATAAACAATCTAAGAACATCAAGAACAACAATTTAAAACAGATTGCACTATTTGTTTATACACACAATCCCCAGAGCTGGCGCCACTAGGTCTGCAAGTTCCTCTTGATCTGGCCCACACAGACCTGGTGAACTTCAGCAGGGGAGGTCGACTTTTTCACTGGACGACCCGCCGCCTCGGCCAACGGCCCGGCGGAACGGCTCCATTTACAGGCCCTGCAGTAGGTCCCGTAGGGCCCTGATCTCACACAGGAGCAAAAGCCCCGGCAGAGGCTAAGCAGATATTACTTATGTATCTTAGAACCATAGAGTTGGAAGGGTCCTCCAAGGTCATCTAGTCCAACCCCCGGCACAATGCAGGAAACTCACAAATACCTCCCCCTCCACACCCCCAGTGACCCCTGTTCCATGCCCAGTAGATGACAAAAAGCCTTCAGGATCCCCAGCCAAACTGGCCTGGAGAAAAATGGCTTCAATGAGCCTTTTCTGGCAGCTACCCCCCCCCCAAATGTCTATATGTAATGGTTGAGGAAGTCTTGCTTCAATGTATATGAAGAAGTGTGCATGCACAGGGAAGCTTATGCCCAGAATTAAACTTCGTTGGTCTTAAAGGTGCCCCTGGACTCAAACTTGGCTTAAGGGTATTGTTCAGCAACCAGTGCAGGGAGGAATTCTCAATATGTGTTTGATTTATTTATTTAAAACACTTGTATGCCATCTTTCCACCCGATCAGCAGGGCTATTTTGGGGCAGGAACGCACAGGAATGGAGTTCCGTCTGGCTTCAGAGTTGGCCACGCCCACTACAGCCAAAACCTCTGTATGCACAGAGGGAAGGCCTGGAGAGTAACACACACATCTTGGCGACTCCGAGGCAGGTGGGGGGGGGGGCTGGAAGGATCGAGGAGGCATTTAAATGCCTCCCCATGCCTTCCCCGGCCTGTCTAAGGGCCGGCTTGCCCGGGCTCCCCGCAGCCACAGGATGCCCGAGCAAGCCAAGGGAAGGCAGTTTAAACTGCCTTTCCTTCCCTTCAAGAGGAGGCTTGCCCGGGCTCCCCAAGGGAAGGCATGGGGGCGTGGCCTAATATGCCAATGGGCTGTGCTGTCAGGGGGTGTGGCCCAATTTGCTAATGAGTTTCTGCTGTCGGGTGTGGCCTATTATGTTAATGAGTTCCTGCTGGGCTTTTTCTACAAAAAGAGCCCTGCCGATCAGGGTCCCCAAGGCGGCGAACATCTGTGTGTAAAGAGCCGTCAAGCTGCCGCTGACTTAAGTCAACCCCATGGCGGTTTCAAGGCAAGAGAAAAACAGAGGTGGCTTTGCCCCGCCTGACCCCGGACTTCCTTGGTGGTCTCCCATCCAAGTACGAACCAGGGCTGACCCTGCTTAGTTTCCCAGATCTACCCTGGAAACCGACCGTAGTAGTTTGATTCTGAGAGCCCACGGAGTATAATCACCCCTATTTTTTTGGTCTTTCTTTACCCCCCTATATGTATCATAATGCCCCTGTATAAATCGATGGTGCGTCCTCATTTGGAGTACTAATGTTCCCTCTAAGCTATGGAATCTTGTGAGCAAAAAGTCTACTTTGTGAGCTCCTGGCATTAAAGTTGGGAGCGAGCGATTGGGCTCCTGCATAAATTAGTTTGCCCTGAAGCCATTCTTCCTGAGCTAAGACAAAAATCTGTGAGCTGGAAGCTAAAAAACTATGAGCTAGCTCACACTAACTCAACTTAGAGGGAACACTGCTGTGTACAGTTCTGGTCACCACATCTCAGAAAGGATCGGGTGGAAAGATGGCATACAAGTGCAGAAAAGGGCAACTAGGATGATAAAAGGGCTGGAACACTTTCCCTATGAAGACAGGTTAAAATGCTTGGGGCTCTTTAGCTTGGAGAAACGACGGCTGAGGGGTGACACGATCGAGGTTTATAAGATTATGCATGGGATAGAGCAGATCGAGAAAGAGGTCCTTTTTCTCCCTTTCTTACAATACAAGAACTCGTGGGCACTCCATGAAATTGCTGAGCGGTTGGGTTAGAACGGATAAAAGAAAGTCCTTCTTCACCCAAAGAGTAATTAACACGTGGAATTCACTGCCACAGGAGGTGGTGGCGGCTACAAGCATGGGCGGCTTCAAGTTACGCTGTATTGTACATTAATTTAAAATTAATAAAGATGATTTTTTTAAAAAAAAAAAGAGGGAACTGGATAAACGTATAGAGCAGAGGTCCCTCGGTGGCTATTAGCCACGAGGTATAAGTAGGAACTCACAGGCAAGTGATGCTCTGTATCCTTGGTGCTGGGGGGGGGCTGTCCGAATCTGTTGGACAGCAGTAATACCACGTTACTGTATTTTCCCTAAATAATAATTAGATCCACAAAATGTGAGATTACAGCCGTATCGTCTAGATGGTTACGGCCAGATTGCGTAGACGGTTACAGCCGAATCGTCTAAATCAGGGATCCCCAACGCGGGCACCGTGAAACACCCACCGACACGTTTAATGGTGCCCGCCAAGTGCTTTTCGGAAGTGAGCAGGGCCAAGCAGGGCTTTTGCCCCACAAGGTTTTGACTGACTATAGGAGATATGATTGGCCGTGCAGATTTTTAAAACTTCTGCTTTGGCGGCAGCCGCCACCACAGCACAAGGATCCATGCTGCGTTGCCGAAGTTAAGCCATGGCGAACGCTTTGTAGCTGGCTCCGCCTTCTCCCGCAGCCATTTTGTCACTGTTGCCTGCCACACCATGCCAGAATTCCAAGTGTGCCCACAGGGTCAAAAAGGGTTATGGACCCCTGGCCCAGATGGTTATGGCCAGGGCTCCCTCTGAGCTGTGGAGTCTTGTGAGCAAAAATTCTACTTTGTGAGCTACCGGCATTAAAGTTGTGAGCGAGCGATTGGGCTGCTGCAGAAATGAGTTTTCTCTGGAGCCGTCCTTCCTGTGAGCCAGAGCTAAAAAACTGCGAGCTAGCTCACACTAACTCAGCTTAGAGGCAACACTGATTTACGGCCAAATCGCCTAGACGATTAAAGTTTGCAAGTTGTCCACATGTAAGGGGGGGGGTAAAGGCAGCCCGTTTCCGAGCGGCCAAACCCCCCTGCCCCGGGGAAGATTCCTGAGAGCAATTGCACCTTCTCTCTGTCTCCCTGGTGGGCGATCGCGCCTTAAAATGTGAGCAGCAAATTTCTACGCAGGTGACTCGCTGAACGTGGTGGAAGTCTTCGACCCCATTGCCAACCAGTGGGCCCAGTGCCAGCCCATGACGACGGCACGGAGCCGAGTGGGCGTGGCCGTGCTGAACGGGCTCCTGTATGCCATCGGCGGGTACGACGGGCAGCTGCGACTGAGCACGGTGGAAGTTTACAACCCGGAGTCGGATTCGTGGTCCAAAGTGGGAAGCATGAACAGCAAACGAAGGTGTGTGGCAGGGGAGGAGACCTTTGCGCGGCATGGCCGACGGGAAGGAAGGGAGAATTTCACGGGGGGTCTTTTGGGAGCCTGCGTCAAGCTTATAGAGGTTGGGGGGGAACACTTGGGACCCGAATAAATTGCAGCAGATAAAATATGTCACTGTTTTATTGGGTTATGACTGATGGGGCTAATTCTGATTCTAAGCCTGTTTTCAAGTCCCAGTTTAGCTGTACTGAATTATCTTACCTAACTGGGTGGTTCTTCCCATTGGAACCATAACCATGTCTTTTTAACTGAAGCACACAACCATCGAGCGTGTCCAGAAGAGGGCAACCAGGATGGTAAGAGGGTTGGAATCCAAGTCTTACGAGGAAAGGCTGAAAGAATTGGGTCTGTTTAGCCTGGGAAAGAGAAGGCTCAGAGGGGACACGATTGCAGTCTTCAAGTATCTGAAGGGCTGTCATGTAGAAGATGGAGCAGATCTATTCTCTCTTGCTCCGGATTGCAAGACTAGATCTAATGGGTGGAAATTACAAGGGAATCGATACCGGCTAAATATCAGGAGAATATCAGGAGAAACTTCCTAACTGTCAGAGTGGTTGAGTGGTGGAACAGACTACCTCGGGAGGTGGTGGACGCTCCTTCGCTGGGCGTTTTCGAGCAGAGGCTGGATGACCATCCTTCGGGTATGTTGCAGGGCTATCTTTCGGCTCTGCTCCTGCAGAGTGTAGGGGGTTGGACTAGATGACCTGCAAGGTCCCTTCCAACTCTAACATTCTAGGATTCTGTGATTAATTCCTTACTAGCAAGTCTATGTTAAGCTGGCAGAAACCTGCTCTAAACAACACAGTATATTTTTTTCTGGGATTCTGACATCTTAAACCACCGGTGTGAGCTACTTAACTATTTAAAAGTGTTTAGCTTTTCTTCCTTAACCAAGAAATTGACAAATTTGGTCACACGAGGATTGTACAAATAGGACTAGAAAAGAAGAAGGCAACACCCACTGCTCAGGCTCCACTGGACTGTTTTGGATTGCTAGCTATTGGGGGGGGGAACGTGCAGATCTGTCCTCACAGAGGAGGGAGAGCTTGTACCTGAATAAAACTTGGTCTTAAAGGTGCCACTGGACTGTTTTGGACCCGGGGGACCGGGTGTGTGGGGGGGTGCTCTGCAACTTACCTGGCTGCTTCTTGCTCTGACTGAGGGCTGCTGGGAGCAGGGGGTGGGGCTTGTTGCCTGTGCCCGCCCCCTGGGCTCTTTACTGCCGGAGCTCCGCTCCTATGTGCTCCTGCAGGAAATGACCCCTGTTCCTGACACAGAAGTTCATGGAGTGTCCATCACGCTGATCAATAAACTGAACCTACTTAGGTCCTGTGTGTTGGTGCTGAGTTATTGGAATACCTGACGATAATCGTATGAGAAAACCTCAGTAGGCTTCCACCTTTGCAGGCAAGCAGAGGGGGAAGAGAGAGAGGGAAAAAGCCAAAGGTATAAGCTTGAGCAATCACTATCATCCGGGGGTCTCTGACTACCAGCCCTAAGAAGCCTCGTAGAAGCCAGCTCCCCAGTCACCCAAGGGAATCATAGAACCATAGAGTTGGAAGGGACCTCCAGGGTCATCTAGTCCAACCCCCATGCACAATGCAGGACATTCACAAATACCTCCCCCTCCATACCCCCAGTGACTCCCGCTCCATGCCCAGAAGATGACAAAGAACTCTCCAGGATCCCCAGCCAAACCGTCCTGGAGAAAAAAAATTGCTTCCTGACCCCAAAGGGGCAATCGGCGTTTCCCTGGGGGTGTAAGAAAGGGCCACGAGAAGAACGAAGCACTGGTGCAACCCATCCTGCCCTCCCCTCTCATGATCTGCCCGAGTTCACAGAATCAGCATAGTTGTCCAATGGCCCTCTAGCCTCTGCTTGAAAACCTCCAAAGAAGGAGAGCCCACCACCTCCCGAGGAAGTAAAGGTAAAGGTTCCCTTGCTTGAAAGCCAGTCGAGTCCGACTCTAGGGTTGCGGTGCTCATCTCCGTTTCAAAGCCGAAGAGCCAGCGCTGTCCGAAGACATTTCCGTGGCCATGTGGCCGGCATGACTAAACACCAAGGCGCACGGAATGCTGTTACCTTCCCACTGAAGTGGTACATATTTATCTACTTCAATTTTCTTGCTTTCGAACTGCTAGGTTGGCAGGAGCTGGAACGAGAGACGGGAGCTCACTCCGTCATGCGGCAACTCGGGTCTCGAACTGCTGAACTACCGACCTTCCACAGCCTGCAGTTCAGCGTCTTAACCACTTGAGGCACCGCAGCTCCTTAACTTAATACAAACTGAATACAAAGCTGTTGTTTTTTCCTGGCTTGTTTCAGTGCCATGGGGACAGTAGTGCTAGACGGGCAGATCTACGTGTGTGGCGGGTACGACGGCACTTCCTCCCTCAACTCTGTAGAAGTCTATTCGCCTGAGACGGACAAGTGAGTCTTTCTGCTGCCACCACCTTCTCCTCTTCTTAGTATCCTCATTTCGTTGGGTATTTTCTCAGAGATGGATATTAAGGTTCCCTTCCCCTTCCCTCATAGAGACAACCTCTTCCAGCCAAAGAAGGGTCTTTCAGGCAGAGGTCTTTCATGTCACCTACTAACTGGGGATGCCGGGGATTGAACCTGGGACCTTCTGCATGCCAAGCAGAGGCTCTGCCTCTGAGCCTCAGCCCCTCTTCATAGTTATCCAGGGTCTCAGGCAGAGGTCTTTCACATCACCTACTACTTGATCCGTTTAAATGGGGATACTGGGGATCGAACCTGGGACCTTCTGCATGCCAAGCAGATGCTCTGCCACTGAGCCATATTGGGGAAGGTCCCTTCCACCAGGGGGAAATTCATCCAGCAGGGGGAGAGATGCACGGGATCAGGGACAGAGTGTCCTTCTGTTGGCCGATACTCAGTCGTCTCGTGTCGGTGTTCTCTCGGAAAGGTGGATGGTGGTGACCCCGATGAGTTCCAACCGCAGCGCGGCAGGCGTCACTGTGTTCGAAGGCAGGATCTTTGTCTCCGGCGGGCACGACGGCTTGCAAATATTCAATAGCGTGAGTATACTTTTCCCCCCTACTGTGCATCATCTGCGTGGCCCGAGCTACTGGCTTTGTTCCCATGCGAGTTCCTGGTCTCAGAGCAGACAGGGAGAGCCTTACCTTAGCCTGATGCAAGCCCCGCCCGGTAATTGAGGCCGAGAGATGACCACCTAGTGAGCTCAAGGACAGATCTGAACCCACAGCTCTGATCTTGAGCCTCCTCACCAGTGTTCCCTCTAAGCTGAGTCAGTGAGAGCTAGCTCACAGTCTTTTAGCCTCCGGCTCACACATTTTTGTCTTAGCTCAGGAAGGAGGGCTCTAGAGCAAACTGATTCATGCAGCGGCCAAATCACTCGCTCACAACTTTAATGCCAGTAAGCTCACAATGTAGAATTTTTGTTCACAGGACTCCACAGCTTAGAGGGAGTGTTGCAGCCAGTGTTCCCTCTAAGCTGAGTCAGTGTGAGCTAGGTTCTTTAGCCTCCAGCTCACACATTTTTGTCTTGGCTCAGGAAGGACGCCTCCAGAGCAAACTAAGTTATGCAGGAGCCAAACCGCTCGCTCACGACTTTAATGCCAGGAGCTCCCAAAGTGGAATTTCTGCTTACAGGACTCCACGGCTTAGAGGGAGCGTTGGTCCAGGGCAAACCACCTCTGTTCGTCTCTGGCCATGACAACCCCATGTAACTGGGATCCCAGCCAGTGTTCCCTCTGAGCTGAATTAGTGTGAGCTAGCTCACAGTCTTTTAGCCTCTGGCTCACACATTTTTGTCTTAGCTCAGGAGGAAGGATGGGGCTCCAGAGCAAACTAATTCATGCAGCAGCCAAATGGCTGGCTCACAACTTTAATGCCACGAGCTCACAAAGTAGGATTTTTGCTCACGAGACTCCACGGCTTAGAGGGAGGCATTGGCTGTGACTCGGTGGCGCTTGCCACCTCAGAATCTTGTCCTGAAACGACCGGCGTTCTGCAACCGGATCTCTCATTCTGTTGCTAGAATAACCTCTCCCGTTTGTTAGACAGCCAACCCTCTGACTCAGGCAGGCAAGGGATGTGCACCCTGCTCACCTTACCGTTGACGAGCGCCACACAGACCTGTCCTTCCTTTGGCAGAAAGAGACCAATAACCAAGTGCGGCTACACTCGGTGTGGAGCTTTAGAAGCAAGTGTGGTTTGCTCCCTACTCTCAGGATAGACTGGGGCTCATAGGGAGGGCCTTGTGTTCCTCCCTGCCGCTGTGCGTGGGCCTAGCATGACCATGCAGTTTGTGCATCTGGTTCCCCGCTTTCTGCAGAGAAACGGTTCAAAGAAATACTTCCCATGTTGTAGTCAGTGTTCCCTCTAAGCTGAGTTAGTGTGAGCTAGCTCACCGTGTTTTAGCCTCCAACTCACAGATTTTTGTCTTCACTCAGGAAGGAGGGCTCCAGAGCAGACTAATTTATGCAGTGGCCAAACCGCTCGCTCACAACGTTAATGCCAGCAGCTCACAAAGTAGACTTTTTCCTCACAGGACTCCACAGCTTAGAGGGAGCGTTGCAGCCAGTGTTCCTTCTAAGCTGAGTCAGTGTGAGCTAGCTCATAGTTTTTTAGCCTCCGGCTCACACATTTCTGTCTGAGCTCAGGAAGGAGGGCTCCAGAGCAAACAAATTTATGCAGTAGCCAAATCACCTGCTCACAACTTTAATGCCAGTAGCTCACATGGTAGAATTTTTGCTCACAGGACTGCACAGCTTAGAGGGAGTGTTGCAGCCAGTGTTGCCTCTAAGCTGAGTTAGTGTGAGCGAGCTCACAGTTTTTTAGCCTCCGGCTCACACATTTCTGTCTGAGCTCAGGAAGGAGGGCTCCAGAGCAGACTAATTTATGCAGTTGCCAAATCACCCGCTCACAACATTAATGCCAGCAGCTCACAAAGTAGACTTTTTCCTCACAGGACTCCACAGCTTAGAGGGAGCGTTGCAGCCAGTGTTGCCTCTTAGCTGAGTTAGTGTAAGCTAAGCAAACGAAGTTCAAGCGCGCCGGGGGGGGGGATTCTCCCGGCGGGACATTACATCATAAACGGGAGACTCACACCACCCTGAGAGCAGACATATTCACACCGATAGTGAAGCTCAAGCCCTCCCTTCCATTCAAGGTTACTCTGATAGCGCTGTCTGGCTGAGCCAGTTCGCACGGGCTGGAGAGCGCCTCCCTGAAGTTACCCACGGCAGCTAAGCAAAGCAAGCGTGCGCACCTGCGCAAAGGTCAGGGATGAAAGAAAACAATGAAAGCATGGCAGCTAGCTGACATTATCCCAGCGTCAAAGCACCCTTCCTCAGACGTATCTGACAAAAGAGGAGCTTGGACTCTCTCGAAAGCTCACACCCCGAGAGGTGCCCCTGGGCTCGTACCGAGTCCTTCCCCCGTAGACCGACACAGCCACCCTCTGAAACCACCTGCACATTTCTAGAGTTCTGGGGCTGGGGCAGGCCCATAGCCAGGACTTTTCCTTTGGGAGGCATTTAAATTTCTTAGGTCTCGTTCAGCCGCACGGTTGCGGTCCAACTCTTTGCGACCCCAGGGACCACATCACGCCAGGCCCTCCCATCTTAAAGGTCTTAGGGGGCAGTTGATTAGATTGAAGTTAGTCAAATTACTCAACGGAGAAATCGTGCCACCGCTGCAGCGTAAATCCAGAGAGGGGGTTTAAAGTTTAAAAAACCCCTCTCTGCTCAGCTGGCTGATAGGGGGAAGAGAGGGGAGGCACAGAGGGAGCAGGGGCGGGGGAGGGACCGCGTGGTCGACACCGGTGGCCCCAAAATCGCCCAAGCTCCCTCACCCGGCGGAGGGAGGGGGCCCAGCAGGCTGGGGATAGAGGCACTCCTTATTCAAGGGCAGGCAAAGCCCCTAATGCCCCACCGCTGTCTACGGCCCCGGGCTGGGATTGTCATTCTTGTGCTTTTTCTGTTCCCATCCGTGCTTGGAAATGTGACCCCTTGGAGCTGCGTCCCATTGAGTGAGGCTCTTGGTCTGGCCCCACAACTCTTCAGAGGGTCCCGGTAGAAAAAAAAACGTCTTCCCCAGCAGCGCCTTCTACCTGAGATGGTGCCCGAGATGTGCCTGCCTGATAACTGTGTTGTCTGGTCAGATAAATTTGGCCTCGGCTTTGTTTGCAGCTTGCTTTTTTGGAAACCGTTCCAAGATTCCCAGGTTCTCTGTGGCATTCACCACACCTCCTGTCCCTGGTTTCTCGAGCTCATGTGATTCATGAGCCAGTTTGGTGTAGTGGTTAAGTGCACGGGCTCTAATCTGGGAGAGCTGGGTTTGATTCCCCACTCCTCCTCCTCTTGCACCTGGCTGGATGACCTTGGGCCAGCCATAGTTCTGATCAGAGCTGTCCTTGAAAAAGAGCAGTTTCTGTCAAGAGCTCTCTCAGCCCCACCTACCTCCCAGGCAGTGTTCCCTCTAAGCTGAGTTAGTGTGAGCTAGCTCACAAGTTTTTTAGCCTCCAGCTCACATATTTTTGTCTCAGCTCAGGAAGCACGGCTCCGGAGCAAACTAGTTTATGCAGTAATCAAATCGCTCACTCGCAACTTTCATGCCAGTTTGCTCACAAGACTACACAGCTTAGAGGGAACACTGCTCCCAGGGTGTCCGTTGTGGGGAGGGGAAGGGAAAGGAGTTTGTAAGCCGCTCCGAGGCACCTTTGGGTAGTGAAGGGCGGGGGTATAAATCCAATCTCTTCTTCTCTTCTTCTCTGCAGGTGGAGTACTACAACCATCACACGGATTCGTGGCACTGCGTGGCCAGCATGCTCAACAAACGCTGCCGACACGGCGCGGCCTGCCTGGGCAGCAAGATGTTCGTCTGCGGGGGCTACGACGGCTCGGGGTTCCTCAGCATCGCCGAGGTCTACAGCTCCATGGCGGACCAGTGGTACCTGATCGTCCCCATGAACACCCGCCGCAGCCGCGTCTCCCTCGTGGCAAACTGTGGCCGCCTGTACGCCGTGGGGGGCTACGACGGACAGTCCAACCTGAGCTCGGTAGAAATGTACGACCCCGAGACCAACCGCTGGACGTTCATGGCCCCGATGGTGTCTCACGAGGGGGGGGTCGGGGTGGGCTGCATACCACTCCTGACCCTCTGAGGGGGGGGGGAGTCCGTGTGGTAGGCAAACTGCTGCCAGGAACAAGAGGGCCCATCTTGGAGGGACAATCTGCGGAGTGAGTCACCAGCTGCCAAGAGAGGTACATCACGTCCAGGTGCTTGGAGCATCTCCATTTTGGAAAATGCACAGCCAGCTCTGTGACCGTTTTTTTTCTGCTGAGGTTCCACAGGGTCCGGCTAGCGTGGAGACCGAGACCATGTGACTGAAAGCAGCCCCACCTCTCTTTCTTTGTTTCCCTCCTGTACCGATTCTCAAGCCGGGCTCCCAGTCGCTGCTTCCCTATCTTCCTGTGTTTCACCTTCTCTGCCTCAGTCTCCTCAAGGTCATGTCCAGAGTGTGGGGGATCGCTCGAGTACGTGGCCTCCCGGTGGAACGAGCAGGTTACTCATCCGACTGGCTCATCCCTCTGAGAAGGAAGTGCCCCCTAGGCAAGGAGCCCCCCACTTTCGTGCCTGGTACACCGGGGAGATGTCTCCGTTTCTATCAAAAAAAAATTCTAGGAAGCTTCCTACACACCCAACTCACAAGAAATGTCTGTTTATTATCCTGGGTGGGGCGTGTCTGTCAAACGCAGCATTTGCTGCCCCTGAGCATCAGAGGGCTAGATGCCGGTAATTCAGGCGCTGTTTGGACCCCCCAAGTGTGCCACAGGGACACACCCAACTCACAAGAAATGTCTGTTTGTTATCCTGGGGTGGGGCGTGTCTGTCAAACGCAGCATTTGCTGCCACTGAGCATCAGAGGGCTAGATTCCCGTGATCCAGGCGCTGTTTGGACCCCTAGGTGTGCCACGGGGACTCCGATTTCCACTCCAAATCCAAGACAGGATGTAGTGGACCACAGGGGTTCGCCATCTGCTCTCTGGAGCCCAGAGTGGGTGTTTACGCCGCACGGGGTACGTGCCTCACTCCCCGGAAAGCCCTCCCCTCAAAGTCGGGCTCCAGGCCCCATTAATTTGCACGCTCCGAGGCCCGTTCCTTCTGGGGTTTTCCCAGGAGTGCGTTCTGCAGAGCCAGTCGCCCAGGCGAGTCATTCACACCTGCTCGATTTGAGGCCAGGAGTTTTTCAGGGTGAAAGCTTTGGAGAGTCAGAGTTCCCTTCGTCAGATGACAGGAGCGTTGAGTCCTGAAAACGTCTACCGTGAAAACCTTGCCGGGCTCTGGGGTGTCGGTGGAGTCGAATCGAGCCATTCTGCTGCAGAACAACACAACTGCCCCCTGGCACTCTCGTTCAGGCAGGACCCCTCAGGCACACGTGGGGCACCCAGCTGAGGGGCTCCCTCCCACGTCGGAGAAATGTAACAGCGAAACGCCCCGCCTGGGTGCACTGGAGTATCGGCTCATCCATGCCCCTTTCCAGGGGCGGGGAAGGAGTTGTCCCCCCGCTCATGTGGCCCCTGAGTGATCCCCGGAACCCCCCCCCC
>NW_015173149.1:134509-138537 GCF_001447785.1 Gekko japonicus | reverse complement strand
AGGAAGCTGGATTCGGAGAGAGGGTTTATTTATAACACCCCCAAAAGGGGCTGCGTTTAGATACAAGCGAGCCCTCACGCCAGTATCTGGTTTCTGATTGCGGGCAAAGAGGAAATCGTCGCTTCCCTTCTGCCCTCTGAGTTCCTGACCGCCTCTTGATTGAGTTCTTTGCTTTCTCTAAACAAGACAGGATCCAGCGGTCTGTGGGTTTCCTAAGCGAGTGGGATTGTTTTTTGCTGCCCTGGAAGGACTCTTGTTCGCTTTCAGCTGGCAGCACATTCAAGGGGGAGGGTGGAGGTCTACGAGAGAGCCAGACGTGTCCTTTGTCTCGTCTGCACAAGCAGCCTTTGGCGTAGTCCAGAGACGAACGCAGTCCGTTTTCACAGAGGAGCGGTCACCGCAGGGTGGTGTTGCAGGGTGTCATTTAAAAAAACCCCAAAACTGCTCTGTGCCGTGATGTCGTTACAGATTCGTAGGCTTCTTTTTCGATCCCTGCCTTCCTTGCTCTGACCAGCAGTGGAGTTTTCAGTCCAAAGACCATTCTGTGGTCAGTCCGTAAACTAGAATGTGGCAGATCTTTCCGTTCGACAAAATGATAACAGCAACACCCTGTAAATGCCATCTCTCGCTCTCTCTGTCTTTCTAGCAAAAAAAAAAAAATCACCAAAGTTGAACGGACAACAGAAAGCTATCTTTAATTTTTTCTCGTCTAGCACTCAAGGTCCCCATTGTGACTTGGGGGTCAGGCCCGGCGAGTTCTTTGCCCCTCCTATCAAGACATCCCCAGTCCCTATCAGTAGGAAGTTAAAAGAGTTAAATCAAATTGGGACTTCACCCCCAGGGGGTAACAAACAGGCATTATGTCAGCTGCAGCCTGGCCTCCTAGCCGCCAGCATTCCTCCGGGGCAGTGACCCATGCTGGGCACTTGTCCCCTTCGTTTAACCTGCAAGGGTTGCTAACCGGAAAAAGAAACCCACAGGTTGGAACGAGTCGTTTCGCTGCAACCAGCTCTGTAAAACCCGGTAAATATATCACAACTCTGGACGGAGCCCTCTTCGAATCCCCTGCATGTCTTAATCTCCCAATAGAGACAATTTACAAAAACCGAAGGTCACAGCTACAACAAAGCTATTAACAGAAAACCAAAAAAAGCTGCTACACAAAGCGCTCCAAAGTCTATATATCGACACACAAATTTGAAAGGTAAGCATTATACAAAAAGTCCTTATTAAGAGGTCGTGAAGATGTAAAAGAGTTGACAAAACTCCCCGGAGTACACGTCCGTTTCGTAATTACTTCTTCCGAACCATCGGGTAAACCGTATAATTTCATATAATTTTATAATTTTGTATCATTGTATAATTTCATAAGGTTTACCCGACGGTTCGGGAGAAGTAATTACGAAACGGAAATGTACTCCGGGGAATCTCGTCAGCTCTTTTACGTCTTCATGACCTCTTAATAAGGACTTTTTGTAAAATGCTTACCTGTCAATTTTGTGTGTCAATATATAGATTTTGCCGTGCTTTGTGGAGCAGCTTTTTTTGGTTTTCTGTTAATAGCTTTGTTGTAGCTGTGACCTTCGGTTTTTGTAAATTGTCTCTATTGGGAGATTCACTGCCCCGGAGGAATGGGGTTTAGGAGATGCAGAAGGACCCATGGGGGGGGGCTCTTTGTCAAGTACCATGGACATATCCGTGTGTCATTTTCCGTCACTATTTTAAACAGCTACCGGCCTCCACAGCAACCTAGAACCCCTTTTTCAGCTCTCCAGAGCCAGTTCTGCCACAGTCTGGTTCTCCAAAAACATCATCCGTGACAAAAATAACGAAGAGTCAATAAAGATAAGTTGCAAAAACGTTTACTGCAGTACATCGTGAAGACCTTGGGTTCTGTTATTAGAGAGTCAACACGGGACGTTTCCTAGTAATTGATGACAATTGGGATTGCTCCTCACTCAGATAAAGCAAATATTGTGAAACGAATTGTTCATTGCGCAGTATTCGTTAGCGTGTGAGCGATAATAGAAGAAAACTTTCTACAGAAATTGCTACAGTAAACGTTTTTGCACCTTATCTTTATTGGCTCGTCATTTTTGTCACGGATGTTGTTTTTGGAATTCCACTTCTTCCCGTGATCTCTCATTTTTGGCTTCTACAGGCTGGTTCTCGGCTACAGCCATGTTCGGCAAGGGCTACGCAGCGCACTTCAGCGACCGGGGATATCTGCCCGCTGTTTTTTTTCCCTTGCGCTACTCATCCATGAACAGCAGTGCAGATGTTCAAACTTCGGGGAACAGGGGGAGTAGCCCAGTCCCTCATAACAAAACCAAAGACGGCCGAGGTCCAGCATCGAAAAGCGGTTTCCGAAGGTTCCACATGAACGTGGAATCGCTCCGAGCATGCCCGCCTCTGCGGCGCTTGCGGTAACTTCTCAGCAGAGGGAGAGGCTTGCGTTCTCCGTAACCCACTCGAAAAGGGTCTTTCTCAGGCCCTCTCCCAGGTCGGTTACCCTGCCCAACCTTTCCTCCTCGAGCCGACTCTTGGCCCAAATCCCCACGTGGCCGTAGGCAGGAGGACTCTGCAGAGCAACAGAGCTGTATATTCCAACACTAGTTCTTCCATAACCATTGGCAAATAAATGTTCGAGTCTTATCGTGTTCATGTCACAGTGACCGTGGGGGACGCCTCAGTCGGGCACAGGCGTTGGGGATGGAGCGCTGCCCTTGTCTGAATTTGCCATGCTGCGCATATGCCTCTCGTCCAGCGGCAGTGGCCGCTGCATCTTGTGCAGTGCAAGCATTTGTACACTCGAACTCCTCCCGTTGCAGAGTCTCAGTAATGGGTCAGATCCAATTCTCAGCGCTGCCATAGGTTTTCCGTGTGTCAGGTGTATATATGTGGATGTCTATATATATATATGTACGCATTATATATATATATTGAGGCGCTGTGTGTAAAGTCAGTGTGTAGCGTGGGCATATCTGGACCGTAAACGTGCATGGTTTGTGCGCACACGTATCTCGCCGACCGGTGTCTGTAAACTTCAAGCCAGCCAATACATGCTCCAGGGCACAAACTCATTCTGACATTTCTGCGCTACTACAGTGTTTGTAAGCAACAGACTTGAAAACGCACCAGCCCAAGAGGCCCGGACAAGAGCAGTGCAGAGTTTTCCAGGCAGGAAAGAAAAATAAAAATAAAAGCAAGTTGTTGGATTTTTTTTTTCCCTCCCTGGTGATGTGTCTGATTCTGTGAAGTTGCCGCGAGCAGCGAAGGAATGTGGTTTTGGGTCTTCCATCGAGACAGGCAGGTAGTTTTGGTTTGGCTTTTTGATTTGGCCAGTTTGGTGTAGTGGTTCAGTGCGCGGACTCTAATCTGGGAGAACCGGGTTTGACTCCCCACTCCTCCACTTGCACCTGGCTGGATGACCTTGGGCAAGCTGTAAATCTGGCACAGCTGTTCTCTCAAGGGCAGTCCTCGAAAGAGCTCCCTCAGCCCCGCCTACCTCACAGGGTGCCTGTTGTGGGAAGGGGAAGGAGTTTGTAAGCCGCTCTGAGACACCTTTGGGTAGTGAAGGGCGGGGTATGACTCCAGTCTCTTCTTCTAATGGCAAACCACCTCTGTGTGACTTTTGCCATGACTTGAATGACCCAGGCAGGCCCGATCTCATCAGATCCCGGAAGCTGAGCAGGCTCTGCCCTGGCAAGTACTTGGACGGGAGACCTCCAAGGAATACCAGAGGCAGGTGATATCAGAGCCACCTCTCTGAAATGTCCAGGCCCCACTAGGGGGCCACCAGAAGTCCACCATTACTTCCAGGCATACACAGACACAAATACCAGAAAAAAAGGGAATCTTGGTCTCTCAGGCACTACCGGACTCAAATCGAGCTGCTCTACTCTGGACAAACACTGACGCCTCTCTGGAATAATTCCTTTGGTCGTTACTTTAATGTTTTCCTTTAGCTGCCCTGTTTACCCAGCTGTATCAATATCCCTTCCAAGAAGACTTGGATTAGGAACGTT
>NW_015173149.1:128266-134450 GCF_001447785.1 Gekko japonicus | reverse complement strand
GCTGTACATCTGGGGCGCGTTTTGTGGCCTGCTCCGAGCTGGATCCGTGTGGTTTTTTTCTGGTTCTCAGAGGATGTGGTTTTTGCCAAGTCAATCGAGCGAGTCCCTCGGTTCCCTGCAGTTCTGTTTCGCTGCAGGGCGAAGGCAGAGTCTTCTGCTGGAAACTCCAGAGTGGGGCCGTCATGGATCTGCTCCTCGTGGGTACCCTCTTGCTGTTTCTCGGGGTCTCCGGGTCGGCTTCTCCTCCCGCAGAGGATTCCCTGGCCCCCCGTGACGCAGCCAGGGTCGTGGTGGAAGCGTACAACCAGGAAACAGACACACGGGCCGTCTTCAAGCTGCTGAAATTCAGAAGCACCCACAAAACGGTAAGGCCGGCGGGGTGTCATCCAGCCACAGGAAGTAGATCTAGTCCGATGTCACCCTGCCCTTTCTCCAGGGAGCACAAGGCGGCAAAAGGGGCTCTCCACTCTCCCATTTTTATCCTCACAACTCCTCTGGCAAGGCAGGTTAGGCTGACAAGCAAGGCCCGCCCTCCCATACACCAGTTTGGTGTAGTGGCTAAGTGTGTGGACTCTAATTTGGGAGGACCAGTTTTGATTCCCCACTCCTCCACTTGCAGCTGCTGGATGACCTTGGCCAAGTCACAGTTCTCTCAGAGCAGTTTCTGTCAAGAGCTCTCTCAGCCCCCCCTACCTCACAGGGTGTCTGCTGTGGGGAGGGGAAGGGAAAGGAGTTTGTAAGCCGCTCTGAGACTCTTTTGGGTAATGAAGGGTGGGGGTATAAATCCAATCTCCTCCTCCTCTTCATGCAGCAGGTTTGATAGCAGGGTGCGGATTTGAGCCTGGGCCTCTGATATTCGCCCTTGGCTGGATAGCCCAGGCTAGACCAACCTCATCAGATCTCGGAAGCTAAGCAGGGTCGGCCCTGGTTAGTATTTGGGTGGGAGACTACCAAGGGTAGTCCAGGGTTGCTACGCAGAGGCAGGCAGGGGCAAACCACCTCTGAACATCTCTTGTCTTGGGAAACCCCCTCCAGGGGCCGCCATGAATCGGCTGTGACTTGAACGTACTTCCCCCACCACCCCTCTGATAATCCCAGTCCCAAACCCCTAACTACTATACCACCCCGCTGTGCACAAACCCCTCAAAAATCCATCTTCTACAGTGCTTTAAGGAGCTGCGGTGGCTCAAGTGGTTAAGACGCTGAACTGCAGGCTGTGGAAGGTCGGTAGTTTGGCAGTTCGAGACCCAAGTTGCCGCATGACAGAGTGAGCTCCGGTCTCTAGTTCCAGCTCCTGCCAACCTAGCCGTTCGAAAGCAAGAAATTGCAAGTAGATAAATAGGGACCACTTCGGTGGGAAGGGAACAGCGTTCCGTGCGCCTTGGTGTATAGTCATGCCGGCCACGTGACCACGGAAACGTCTTCGGACAGCGCTGGCTCTTCGGCTTTGAAACGGAGATGAGCACCGCAACCCTAAAGTCGGGTTCGACTGGCTTTCGAGCAAGGGAATCTTTACCTTTACCTTACGGTGCTTTACTGAGTAACAACAGGCAGAAGCAAGGGTAGGGGTCAGAACGATGGAACAAACGCCATTTAAAAAACCACTTCTGTTGTAAGTACTTAGGGGCAGTGTTCCCTCTAAGCTGTGGAGTCGTGTGAGCAAAGGTTCTACTTTGTGAGCCACCGGCATTCAAATGAGCGAGCGGTTTGGCTGCTGCATGAATTAGTTTGCTCTGGAGCCCTCCTTCCTGAGCGAAGACAAAAAAATGTGCGAGCCAGACGCTAAAAAACTTTGAGCCGGCTCACACTGACTCAGCTTAGAGGGAACACTGCTGAGGGGCCACTTCCAGTCAGGGTGAGAACGAAGGATTAGAAAAGGAGGGTTTTCCAAAGGGATCCGAAGGGGTTGAGAGGCAGCATCACTCAGATGGTGGTTGAGTGTGGAGTGCAGAGGTGATTCGAGGGTGGGAGCGCCCTTCCCTGAGAGTAAAAGGCTGAAGAGTCTCTGGGACTTCGCTGCTTAGAAAAAAAGGTGACTAGGGGGGGACGTGATACAGGACTCTGAAATGATGCCTGGAGTGGAGAGAGCTGACAAAAAGAACTTTTTCGCCCTCTCCCAAGACTAGAGCTCGAGGGCATCGAATGAGGCTGATGGGCAGTAGGTTCAGGATGGACAAAAGGAAACGCCACTTGATGCAGAGAGTAATTAATATACAGAACTCGCTGCCGGAGGATGTAGTGATGGCTGCAGGAAGAAACAGGTTTAAAGGGGGATTAGAGAGATTTGTGGAGGAATCTATCAGTGGCTGCTAGCCAAAGTGGCCGAGGGGAACTTCCACGTTCAGAGGCACTAAGCCTCTGAATCTCAGAGCCAGGAGGCAACATCAGGGAAGGCCTCGGCCTCTCTGCCCTGTTGCTGGCCCTCGAGAGGAACTGGCTGGCCCCTGTGTGGGACAGGAGGCTGGACTAGAGGGACCCTCCCTGGTCTGACCCAGCAGGGCTCTCCTGATGTTCTTATCAGGGGAAGGCCTCGGCCTCTCTGCCCTGTTGCTGGCCCTCGAGAGGAACTGGCTGGCCCCTGTGTGGGACAGGAGGCTGGACTAGAGGGACCCTCCCTGGTCTGACCCAGCAGGGCTCTCCTGATGTTCTTATCAGGGGAAGGCCTCGGCCTCTCTGCCCTGTTGCTGGCCCTCGAGAGGAACTGGCTGGCCCCTGTGTGGGACAGGAGGCTGGACTAGAGGGACCCTCCCTGGTCTGACCCAGCAGGGCTCTCCTGATGTTCTTATCAGGGGAAGGCCTCGGCCTCTCTGCCCTGTTGCTGGCCCTCGAGAGGAACTGGCTGGCCCCTGTGTGGGACAGGAGGCTGGACTAGAGGGACCCTCCCTGGTCTGACCCAGCAGGGCTCTCCTGATGTTCTTATCAGGGGAAGGCCTCAGCCTCTCTGCCCTGTTGTTGGACTTTACGGGCTTCTTTAGTATACAATAACTTTTCCCCCCATCTTTCAAAAATATTTACTGGAACTTTCTGCAAGAGGCCTGGATGAGGTCCAACCGGGGAAGAAATTCGCTTCCTGTTGTTCATCGTGCGAGTGTGAAAGCAAAACCTCTTAAGAATATACATGCGTGCTCCCTAAAAACTGGAGAGGAAGATTGGAGCATGCCCGTTCTTGCTGTATGTGGTCTTCTGTATACTCAGGGGGCTCTGTTATTAGTGCTTTAATGGAAAAAGAAGAGGAGGAGGAGTTGGGAGGGGCCATACACACCATCTAGTCCAACCTCCTGCCCAATGCAGGACCAGCCTAAAGCATCTCTGACAAATATTCATCCAGCCACTTCTTGAAAGCTGCCAGTGAAGGGGAGCTCACCACCTCCCTGTGCAGCTGATTCCACTTTTGAACCACTCTGACGATGAAAAAGTTTTTCCTAATATCCAGCCGGTACCTTTCTGCGTGTTATTTAAACCCGTTGCTTCAGGTCCTCTCCTCTGCTGCCAACTGGAAGAAGAAGAGGAGGAGGTGGAGATTGGATTTATACCCCGCCCTTCACTACCCGAAGGATTCTCAGAGCAGCTTACAAACTCCTTTCCGCTCCCGTCCCCTCCCCTGTGAGGTAGGTGGGGCTGAGAGAGCTCTTTCAGGGACTGCCCTTGAGAGAACAGCTCTGAGAGAACTTGTGACTGACCCAAGGTCACCCCAGCACCTGCCTGTGGACGAGTGGGGAATCAAACCCGGCTCTCCCAGATTATAAAGTCCACACACCTAACCACTACACCAAACTGGCTCTCAACTGCCTTGCCTCTTGGCTGATGCTTATTTTTCGGACCATGGGCCTGTTGAGATGCAACGGTACATTATTTAGCCCTCCCAGCCAAGCCCCCCCCCCCCCCTTGGGTGTGCCACAGTAGGGAGGATGCTAGGGTTGCCAGCCTCCTGGTGGGGCCTGGAGAACTCCCAGACTTCCAGCAGATTGCCCAAATTTGTGGCAAGGTTTGAGCTTTTGTGAGTCACCGCTCAGGAGTGGCAGGGAGAAATGTAACCAGTGCAAAGGGCTTTGTTGGCATTCGTCCCTCCACAGTTCTGAGGACGGGGGTGACCTCCGCAGTGTATGATGCCGTAAAATCCATACTCCAATGATGCCAGTTTGGTGTAGTGGTTAAGTGCACGGACTCTTATCTGGGAGAACCGGGTTTGATTCTCCACTCCTCCACAGGCAGCTGCCGGGGTGACCTTGGGTCAGTCATAAGTTCTCTCAGAGCTGTTCTCTCAAGGGCAGTCCTTAAAAGAACTCTCTCAGCTCCACCTACCTCACAGGGTGTCTGTTGTGGGGAGGGGAAAGGAAAGGAGTTTGTAAGCCGCTCTGAGACTCCTTCGGGTAGTGAAGGGCAGGGTATAAATACAACCTCCTCCTCCTCCTTCTCTTCTTAGAATCATAGAATATTAGAGTTGGAAGGGATTTTGCAGGTCATCTAGTCCAACCCCCTGCACTCTGCAGGAGCATTTTAGCCGAAAGATAGCCCTACAACACACCTAAAAGATGGTCGTCCAGCCTCCGCTTGAAAACGCCCAGCGAAGGAGCCTCCACCACCTCCCGAGGCAGTCTGTCCCACTGCTCAACCCCTTACGGTTAGGAAGTTTCTCCTGATATGTAGCTGGTATCGACTCCCTTGTAATGTCCACCCATTCGATCTAGTCTTGCGATCCGGAGCAAGAGAGAATAGATCCGCTTCATCCTCTACATGACAGCCCTTCAGATACTTGAAGACTGCAATCATGTCCCCTCTAAGCCTTCTCTTTCCCAGGCTAAACAGACCCGACTCTTTCAGCCTTTCCTCCTAAGACTTGGATTCCAACCCTCTCACCATCCCGGTTGCCCTCTTCTGGACACGCTCGAGCTTGTCAACATCCTTCCTAAAATGTGGTGCCCAAAACTGGACACAGGACGCCAGGTGAGGCCTGACCATCGCAGAATAGAGCGGAACGACCACCTCCCTTGATCATCATCATCTCCATCTTCTTCTTCTTCTGCCATTTTTCTCCAGGGGAACAGATTTCCATCGTTTGGAGGTCAGCTGTTATTCTGGGATATCTTGGGACCTCACCTGGAGGTTGATAGTTCAAAAACTGAGGGTCGTAGTTCCAGGAAGATATGAAAAAAAGACATTAACACTGTGTATAATACATATAAATAAATATAAGGAAGGCCGAGCGCCGAAGAATAGATTCTTTTGAACTATGGTGCTGGAGAAGACTCTTGAGAGTCCCTTGGACTGCAAGAAGATCAAATCAGTCAATCCTAAAAGAAATCAACCCTGACTGTTCCCTGGAAGGCCAGATAATGAAACTGAAGCTCAAATACTTTGGCCACCCAATGAGAAGGGAGCACTCACTGGAGAAGACCCTGATGCTGGGAAAGATTGAAGGTCAAAGAAGACGGGGACAGCAAAGGATGAGATGGTTAGACAGTGTCATAGATGCAACGAACATGAGATTGAGCAAACTTCAGAGGACGGCAGAAGACCGGAAGGCCTGGCGTGATCTGGTCCATGGGGTCACGAAGAGTCGGACTCGACTGTGCGACTGAACAAGAACAAAATAATAAATGTATACTTAAAAAAAAGATTTTTCTTAAAAAACACTGATCCCAGTTTCACAAAGACTGACCCCACCAGACTCTGGTGATTTACTCATATCAAATACGATCTTTTTCAAGGACAGCGGCTGCCTGATGGAGCTTGAGAGAGATGTTCCCGTGGGATCTGTGTTTGTGAAACTGACAAGGTGCAGTTTGAATGTTTGAACCTAGTGTAAACCTGCACTTCCATGTGTTGTGCTGGTGAATCTGTTTTGAAATACTTGACACTGACATTTATGAAGTATTATAGAAAAATCTTTTAAAAGTCCACCCTCCCAAGCAGCCACCGCCTGGAGGTTGTATATCAAAAATGAGAGCTCACGGGAGGAGATTGTATAAATATAAAGCCACTCCGTGAATGAATTACGAACAAAAGCAGAAAAAATATATTGGTCCCTGCCACATGGGGGGGGAGGAGGTACGGGTAAAGTGTGGCTTTTGGAAGCCGCACCAAAATAGAGACGCAGCGGCAGGATCACATTGATCCCCTGAGCCGTGGCACATTCCCTCCCCGCCACGATCAGATGCCGGGGGGAAGCCACGGGGGGGGGGGG
>NW_015173149.1:124349-127562 GCF_001447785.1 Gekko japonicus | reverse complement strand
TCCACATGGTCAAAGCAATGGTATTCCCAGTAGTCATGTATGGCTGCGAGAGTTGGACCATAAGGAAGGCCGAGCGCCGAAGAATAGATTCTTTTGGACTATGGTGCTGGAGAAGACTCTTGAGAGTCCCTTGGACTGCAAGAAGATCAAATCAGTCAATCCTAAAGGAAATCAACCCTGACTGTTCCCTGGAAGGCCAGATAATGAAACTGAAGCTCAAATACTTTGGCCACCCAATGAGAAGGGAGCACTCACTGGAGAAGAAGACCCTGATGCTGGGAAAGATTGAAGGTCAAAGAAGACAGGGACGGCAAAGGATGAGAGGGTTAGAGAGTGTCATAGATGCAACGAACATGAAGTTGAGCAAACTTCAGAGGACAGCGGAAGACCGGAAGGCCTGGTGGGATCTGGTCCATGGGGTCGCAAAGAGTCGGACTCGACTGTGCAACTGAACAACAAAAATGTACTGACAATCTGGAGTCACAATATTCTGACACAACTTACATCAGTACATAGTATCCTATTTGATATTTTTATATTTCTAAGAATGAAGTTTCTAATAAACTGGTGGGTAAATAGCTCCAAAGCAGCTATTTCCTGCAGGGGAACCGATCCCTGTCACCTAGAGATCCGGCAAAACCCCCGTGGGATGTCCAGTCACCACCTGGAGGTTGGGAACCCTCTCACCCGGCCTTGCCAACTCCAGACCAGGGTTCCCTCTAAGCTGAGTTAGTGTGAGCCAGCTCACAGTTTTTTAGCCTCCAGCTCGCACATTTTTGTCTTTGCTCAGGAAGGAGGGCTCCGGAACAAACTAATTTATGCAGTGGCCAAATCGCTCGCTCACAAATTTAATGCCAGCAGCTCACAAAGTAGAATTTTGGCTCACGGGACTCCACAGCTTAGAGGAAACATTGCTCCAGACTCTCCTGTTGCTCCTGGGACTCAGATTTCAGGGTGGTGGTGACCGCAGTTTCCCCACCACCACCCTGCTGTGCAGAATCCCCTCAAAAAATCATCTCCAATGGTGTTTTAGACAAAGAAGAAGAGACACCGCCCTTCACTACCCAAAGGAGTCTCAGAGGAGCTTACTATCTCCTTTCCCTTCCCCTCCCCACAACAGAGGTAGGTGGGGGCTGAGAGAGCTCTCCGGAGGACTGCTCCTGAGAGAACAGCTCTGAGAGAACTTGTACCTGACCCAAGGTCACCCCAGCAGCTGCTTGTGGAGGAGGAGTGGGGAATCAAACCCGGTTCTCCCAGATCAGAGTCTGCGCTCTTAACCACGACACCAAACTGGTTCTCTCCAAACTGGCTCTCTCTTTACTGAGTTAACGTCTTCTCCTAGTTTTAACTCCAGACATTTCGATCCGGACCGCCTGTCCCCTTGGTTCTGAGCAAGCCGATTCTGCATTGAAGTCATTTGCGGTCCCTGTTGTCCCGGCAACTGAGTTACTGAAGTGCTCAGCTGTCGCACTGGATCGAAGGCGGCCAAAGCAGTTGCTGGCCTCCCAGAGCGACATGAACAGTGGCGGCGGCAGGCTGCATTCCAGGCGGCGAACTCACCACAGGATTGCTGCTACAAGCTTCTGGCCCGTTCAACACTCCGAGCTTGCGGTGGTCGAAGCAGGGAGCAGACTCACACACGGCCGCCTAATCTATCTGTTAATCTAATAGGGTTGCCCACTTTTAGGTGGGGCCTAGAGATCCCCCCCAGAAATATAACTGACCTCCAGGTGGCAAAGGTCAATTCCTCTGAAGAAAACGGCTGCTTTGGGGGATGGACTGCAATGCCTCTCCCCTCTCCACTCCCCAAATCTCCAGGAATTTCCCAACCCAGCGTTGGCAACTCTAGAGCAACACCACTTATAGAACTGATCCCTACAGGAGAGGGGGATGTAACCGATTCACTCCTGGCTGCTTAAAACCGGGTGTAATGATTTCACGGTTTGGTGTGTGTGTTTCTTTAAATGTTTTGTGTGACTGCAGTACTGTAAGAAGAGTGATAGAGGGAGACAAGTGTGATGTGGTTGGCTGAGGACTCAGAGTGTGGGAGGAGGGGTGTCTATGAGAGTGATTCTGTGTGTGAAGTTTGAAGAGAGAGCATAATCTGTGAGAGTATGGGAGTTTTTGAGTCTGTTCTGTGTGAATAAGACAAAGAGTTCAGCCTGTGTGGCTATATATAGATGAGAGAGAGAGAGAGATTAGACTGTGTCTACGCCTGTCAGAGTGGAGTTTTGGGAGCTTGAGAGACTGTTTGTGACACCAAGCGTTGCCAGTTATATTTACAAGTTCCTTTCATCAGCAACAGTTCATAATAACCAGAAACATATTTTGTTCTTTATTAAATAAATCGTTTCTTGTTTAAACCTATCCCAGAAATCAGAATAAACCTTCCTCAGGGCCACATAGTCCTCTGAAGTGCCCAGACCCTGGGTAATTCTACCAAAAGAGAGACATTTGGAATTTTTAGTTCCTGGTGGCAGCAGAAATCTACCAAGTTTAGGTACACAGACAGTGTTTTAAAGGTAAAACCGTCTCCCCAATAAGCAGGACGTCACACTGGGGTTTCCAAATCACTCCTCCAAGGGCTGGAGAAGACTCTTGAGAGTCCCTTGGACCGCAAGGAGATCAAATCAGTCAATCCTAAGAGAAATCCACCCTGACTGTTCCCTGGAAGGCCAGATAATGAAACTGAAGCTCAAATAGTTTGGCCACCCAATGAGAAGGGAGCACTCACTGGAGAAGACCGTGATGCTGGGAAAGATCGAAGGTCAAAGAAGAAGGGGACGGCAAAGGATGAGATGGTTAGACAGTTTTATCAAGGCAATGGACATGAAATTAAGCAAACTCCGAAGCACCATGGAAGACAGGAGGGCCTGGCGTGATGTGGTCCACAGGGTCGCGAAGAGTTGGACTCGACTGTGCGACTGAACAACAACAACAAAAGGGCTGCCGAATGCTCTGAGCCCGGTGCAAAGCAGGGCGAGATAGAAATCTCAAAAATAAATGTATAAATAAACCCCCAGGTGGGACCTGGAGATCCCCCCAAATTAAAAACAGTTTCCAGATGACAAAGACCAGTGACTCTGCAGAAAATGGCTGTTTCGGTGGGTGGGCCTGTACAGCCTTATCCAACCCCTTCTCTCCAGGAATTTCCCAACCCGGAGGTGGCAACCCTCTCTTCTCCTCTCCCCCCACAATCCCTTGCAGCCTCCC
>NW_015173149.1:112739-124079 GCF_001447785.1 Gekko japonicus | reverse complement strand
TGCCCCTATATAAATCAATGGTGAGACCTCATTTGGAATACTGTGTGCAGTTCTGGGCACCACACCTTAAAAAGGATATTATAGCTTTGGAAAAAGTGCAGAAAAGGGCAACTCGAATGATAAAAGGGTTGGAACACTTTCCCTATGAGGAAAGGTTAAAGCGCTTAGGGCTCTTTAGCTTGGAGAAAAGACGACTGAGGGGTGACATGATCGAGGTTTATAAGATTATGCATGGGAAAGAGCAGGTAAAGAAAGAGGTACTTTTCTCCCTTTCTCACAATACAAGAACTCGTGGGCACTCCATGAAACTGCAGAGCGGTCGGGTTAGAACGGATAAAAGGAAGTACTTCTTCACCCAAAGAGTGATTAACACATGGAATTCACTGCCACAGGAAGTGGTGGGTGCTACAAGCATGGACGGCTTCAAAAGGGAATTAGATAAGCATATGGAGCAGAGGTCCATCAGTGGCTATTAGCCACAAGGTATAGCTAGGGGCTCTGGGGCAAGTGATGCTCTGTCTTCTTGGTGCTTGGGGGGGGTCAACAGTGGGAGGGCTTCTAATGTCCTGGCCCCACTGCTGGACCTCCTGATGGCACTGGTATTTCTGGCCACTGTGTGACACAGAGTGTTGGACTGGATGGGCCTTTGGCCTGATCCAACATTGGCGTCTCTTATGTTCTATGTTCTTATGTTCTCCCGCTTCCCATGAGCAGCAGTGACTTCACTTGCTTTTTCTCTCTCTCTGCCAAAGAGGTTTGACTGGGGTGTCCACTTCAGCATGAATTTCACCATCAAGGAGACCGGCTGTCAGAAGACGATGACCAGCTACAAGCCTGGAGAATGCAAATACAAGCCTAGCGGGGTAAGTGAAGGGACGGACGGCCTCCTGGTCGCCAAGGATGGATGGATGGAGGGGAAGGGAACGGAGTTTGTCAGCTGCTCTGAGCAATGCTCCCCCTAAGCTGTGGAGACTTGTGAGCAAAAATTCTACTTTGTGAGCTACTGGCAATAAAGTTGTGAGTGAGCGATTTGGCTGCTGCATAAATAAGTTTGGTCGTCTGGACCCATCTTTCCTGAGCTAAGACAAAAATGTGAGAGCCGGAGGCTAAAGAACTGTGAGCTGGCTCACACCAGCTCAGCTTAGAGGGAACACTGGCTCTGAGACTCCTTTGGTTAGTGAAGGGCGGGGTATATATCCAATCTTTCTTCTTCTTTGTACACTGGAGAGCCAGTTTGGTGTAGTGGTTAGGAGCGCGGACTCTAGTCTGGGAGAACCGGGTTTGATTCCCCACTCCTCCACTTGCACCTGGCTGGATGACCTTGGGCAAGCCGTGGTTCTGATAAGAGCTGCTCTTGAAAAAGAGCCCTTTCTGTCAGAGCCCCGCCTACCTCACAGGTTGTCTGTTGTGGGGAGGAGAAGGAAAAGGAGTGTCAGCCGCTCTGAGACTCCCTTGGGTAGTGAAGGGCGGGGTATATATCCAATCTTTCTTCTTCTTTGTACACTGGAGAGCCAGTTTGGTGTAGTGGTTAGGAGCGTGGACTCTAGTCTGGGAGAACCGGGTTTGATTCCCCACTCCTCCACTTGCAGCTGCTGGATGACCTTGGGAAAGACATAGTTCTGTCAGAGCTGTTCTCTCATGGGCAGTTCTTGAAAGAGCTCTCTCAGCCCTACCTACCTCACAGGGTGTTTGTTGTGGGGAGGGGAAGGGAAAGGAGTTTGTAAGCCGCTCTGAGACGCCGAGTGAAGGACGGGGTATAAATCCAATCTCTTCATCATGATCATCTCTAAAGGAGCAGGCAAAAAAGTTGCAATTATAAATGAAAGGGAGAAATGAGCCGTGCGGGGAAGCAACGCTCCCTCTAAGCTGTGGAGTCCTGTGAGCAAAAATTCTACTTTGTGAGCTGCTGGCATTAAAGTTGTGAGCGAGGGATTTGGCTGCTGCATAACTTAGTCTGCTCTGGAGCCCTCCTTCCTGAGCTAAAGCAAAGATGTGTGAGCCGCAGGTTAAAAAACGGTGAGCTGGCTCACACTAACTCAGCTTAGAGGGAACACAGCTGGGAAGTAACTGAAGGGGTTCAGTTGGCTGCTGTAGCTCTGCCTTAAATGCAGTTTGAGAAGTGTAGATGCTCTTAGGTGGCCCTGTTCATCTCGGGACGAACTTCAGCTGTTGATTTCTGCAGATCAAACATCTGCTAAAGGCACAAAAGTGGGTGAGGCTGAAAGTTTTCTGATCAGTTGGCAATGCTAAGAGGCCCAGTGGGATCTTGGGCGGCAAAAGGTGGGGAAGGCAGAGCGCATGCTTCGAATGGGTGGGCCTAATTTTCAAGTCTCTCTTCCCAGGCCATAAAGGAGTGTTCGGCCGAGGTTTCCTTCCTTAACTTCATGCAAGATACACCCCTGACGTCTGTCCAATGCACTCCCGTGCAGGTGAGTTGTTACGTGGGAAAGGGTTGCCAAGCTGGGAAATTCTTGGAGATTTGAGGGTGCAGCCTAGGGAGGGCAGAGTTAACATAAGGACCATCAAAGAGCCCTGCTGGATCAGGCCAGGGAGGGTCCATCTAGTCCAGCATCCTGTCTCACACAGGGGCCAGCCAGTTCCTCTGGAGGGCCAGCAACAGGGCAGAGAGGCCGAGGCCTTCCCCTGAGAAGAACCTCAAAAGAGCCCTGCTGGGTCAGACCAATGAGGGTCCATCCAGTCCAGCACCCTGTCTCACACAGTGGCCAGCCAGTTCCTCTGCATGGCCAACTGCAGAGCAGAGAGACCCAGGCCTTCCCCTGAGAAGAACATCAGAAGAGCCCTGCTGGATCGGACCAGGGAGGGTCCCTCTAGTCCAGCCTCCCATCTCACACAGGGGCCAACCAGTTCCTCTGGAGGGCCAACAACAGGGCATGGAGGCCGAGGCCTTCCTCTGATAAGAGCATCAGAAGATCCCTGCTGGGTCAGACCAGTGAGGGTCCGTCTAGTCCAGCCTCCTGTCTCACACAGGGGCCAGCCAGTTCCTCTGGAGGGCCAACAACAGGGCAGAGAGGCCAAGGCCTTCTCCTGAGAAGAACATCAGAAGAGCCCTGCTGGGTCAGACCAGGGAGGGTCCACCTAGTCCAGCCCTTCCCATGACAAGAACATCAGAAGAGCCAGCCAGTTCCTCTGGAGGGCCAACGACAGGGCAGAGAGGCCGAGGCCTTCCCCTGATAAAGGGAAGTGTATTAGGCTGCTTTGGACTGCTTGTATTTAATTGGTTTGTAATCATATATTTATTGTTTTATCTCTGTTGTGAGCCGCCCTGAACCCATCGTGGGATAGGACGGAGTAGAAATGCAATCAATCAACATATCTGTTGATATGCTCTTTGCATGTGCCGGCACGTGCACATGGTTAAATAGACCTTGAGCATGAGTTAATTTTGAACAGAGTTTGAATTTAGGTTTGAATTTAGGGATCGAGAAGCAGCCTTGAATCAGACCAGGGTGGGAGAGATTTACGTCTCCTTCCAGAAGGTGGTGCTGTGAGTCACACGTCCTGTCCTGGCCTAGAAACAGTGAGATTTGCTGTAGGGAAGGTCACTGCTCAGGCCTGGAATATCACGAATTAAGCAGACGCGAAAGTGCCTCTGAGCATATGCAGAGGGCCTTTGCCTCCCCACGAATGCTGGGTTCACACGTGCCACAAAGACGAGACGGCAGAGAGCCCTGAGCTTGGGAATGGACTGTACCACTTCAGATATTGTGTTTCAACTTCTAAAGTTTACCTGCGTTAAAAAAAAAAAAATCCAGGCAAACGGAGTGGCAGCCCAGCAGGAAGAGGGTCTGTACCACCCATACATAGGGTTGCCAACTCCAGGTGGGGCCTGGAGATCTCCTGGAATTCCAGCAGCTCTCCGGATGACAGAAATCAGCTCCTACGGGTTCTATCCCCTAAATCGCCACGGATTTCCACACCTGGAGTGTGCAGGCCTACACCTTGCTTGCAGTCAGTGTTCCCTCTCTGCTTCTTCTCCTCCTCCTCCTCTCTTCTTCTTCTTCTTCTGTGTAGTGGTTAAGTGCGCGGACTCTAATCTGGGAGAACCGGGTTTGATTCCCCACTCCTCCACTTGCACCTGCTGATGTGACCTTGGGCAAGCAGCCCAATCCAATCTCTTCTTCTTCTCCTTCTCCTCCTCCTCCCCCTCCTTCTCCTCCTTCTTCACAACAGGGAATCCCAGAACATGAGAGAAGGCATGCTGGATCAGGCCAGTGGCCCATCCAAACCAACGCTCTGTGTCACACACTGGCCAAGACCCAGGGGCCATCGGGAGTCCCAGCCATTCCTGCCCCACAGCACCCCCACATTAAACAATGAGCAGAGGCAAGAGAAGTTGTTAACCTTTTTTTGTTCTCTCCCCATCTCAGCGGGGCAGTGGCGGGAAGTCCAGATCCCCGCCCAGACCCCAGACGGTGCCAGTTGTGCCCAGGATACACGTGGAACATTACATGCCATCTGCCTACATTACTGCAGCTCAGATGAAAATAGAGGTCGAGTGAGGGGCGACGCCAAGGGCCTGCCCGCCAAAGGTCTTTCTTGGAGCCAGAGGCCTCGTCTGCGCAACCAGGGTAGCGCAGGACGCTCGCTGGAAAGACCCCTGGTGCCTTATTTGCCTAGCAGAATGTTATCTTCCGCTTCTTGTATCCACGTGTCTTCCGCCGTCCGGCGCAGGCCTCCGCGTTTCGTGTTGCTTCGCTTTGCTTTTTTGGCCTGAGTTTGTGCACGCTCCTGAATTGCAGCATAATCCCCTTTTTGAAACCCCTGCGGATGTTTCGCAATGCATGCGCAATGGTTTGCTTCTCGTGGTTGCGGCGGCCTGCGTTTCAAAACATCCCTGTCGAAGGTGACCGGGTCAGCAAATCTCGCTGCCTGGCTTGGCTCTTTTGTTTCTGCTTTGTAATGTCACCGGCTTGCTTTAGGGATTACAAACTTATAGCTGCCGGCTGGTGACTCCTTGGTAAGGCCAGTTACTGGTTAGTTATCCAGGGTGGCTGGTCACTGTTTCAGTGGTCTGCCTGCAATCTTGTAAATAAAGCGTGCATTCTTAGGAATCTGTATGCTTCTACTGTGGTTTTTCCTCCCCCGCATTCAGAAGCACCTGGTAGCATTGCCCCTGGAACTCCTTGATACTTGAGGAAGGGGGCGTGGGCAACACATTACACCCTGCATCGGGTGTTCCAAGGTTCATAGGATCAGCTCTTTAAAACTCAAAGGGAAGCACGGGATGAACCACAGAGCTCATAGTTTTAGAGTTCCCGACTCTGGGTTGGGTGATTCCTGGATATTTGGGGGTGGCACCTGGGGAGGGCCGGTTTGGAGAGGGGGAGGACCTCCAGAACAGCCATTTCATCCAGGGGAACTGATACCTGTTGTCTAGATGTCCATTATAGTTCCGGGATATCTCTAAGCCCCATAAGAACATCAGAAGGGCCCTGCTGGATCAGACTACTGGTCCGTGTAGTCCAGAATCCCGTCTCACACAGTGGCCAGCCAGTTCCTACAGAGGGCCGACAACAGGGCAAAGAGGCCGAGGCCTTCTGTCAATAAGAACGTCAGAAGAGCCCTACTGGATCAGACCAGGGAGGGTCCATCTAGTCCAGCCTCCTGTCCCACACAGGGGCCAGCCAGTTCCTCCGGAGGGCCATCAACAGGGCAGAGAGGTTGAGGCCTTCTTTTGATAAGAACCTAAGAGCCCTGCTGGATCAGACCAGGGAGGGTCCATCTAGTCCGGCCTCCTGTCTCACACAGTGGCCAACCAGTTCCTGTGGAGGGCCAACAACAGGGCATGGAGGCCGAGGCCTTCCCCTGAGAAGAACCTCAGAAGAGCCCTGCTGGGTCAGACCACGAAGGGTCCATCCAGTCCAGCATCCCGTCTCACACAGTGGCCACCAGTTCCTGTGGAGGGCCAACAACAGGGCATGGAGGCCGAGGCCTTCCCCTGAGAAGAACCTCAGAAGAGCTGTGCTAGGTCAGACCACGAAGGGTCCATCCAGTCCAGCATCCCGTCTCACACAGTGGCCAGCCAGTTCCCCTGGAGGGCCAACAACAGGGCATAGAGGCTGAGGCCTTCCCCTGATAAAAACATCAGAAGAGCCCTGCTGGATCAGACCAGTGAGGGTCCATCTAGTCCAGACTCCAATCTCACACAGTGGCCAACCAGTTCCTCTGGAGGGCCAACAACAGGGCAGAGAGGCCGAGGCCTTCCCCTGGTAAGAACGTCAGAAGAGCCCTGCTGGATCAGACCAGTGAGGGTCCATCTTGTCCAGCCTCCTGTCCCACACAGGGGCCAGCCAGTTCCTCCGGAGGGCCATCAACAGGGCAGAGAGGTTGAGGCCTTCTTTTGATAAGAACCTAAGAAGAGCCCTGCTGGGTCAGACCAGGGAGGGTCCATGTAGTCCAGCCTCCTGTCTCACACAGTGGCCAACCAGTTCCTGTGGAGGGCCAACATACAGGGCATGGAGGCCGAGGCCTTCCCCTGATAAGAACCTCAGAAGAGCCCTGCTGGGTCAGACCACGAAGGGTCCATCCAGTCCAGCATCCCGTCTCACACAGGGGCCAGCCAGTTCCTCTGGAGGGCCAACAACAGGGCAGAGAGGCCGAGGCCTTCCCCTGATAAGGATACCAGAAGAGCCCTGCTGGGTCAGACCAGGGAGGGTCCATCTAGTCCAGCATCCCGTCTCACACAGGGGCCAGCCAGTTCCTCTGAAGGGCCAGCAACAGGGCAGAGAGGCCGAGGCCTTCCCCTGAGAAGAACACCAGAAGAGCCCTGCTGGGTCAGACCATCTAGTCCAGCCTCCTCTCTCACACATCCTCGAAATTAATACCTCTCAGAATGTCTGCTTCAATTGTTAATATACACAGTGAGTTGAGTCTTTCTTGTAGCACAACTGGTCTGTTTGGGTTTTTTACATGTTTTACACGTTTCAGTTGTGAGAAAAAACTACAAATCTTCATTCTTTTTCTTCTTTTTCTTTTCACCCTTTTCCCAACTTTGTGGTGCCCCCTTTGGCCCTGGTGCCCTAAGCACGTGCTTAGTCTGCTTAATGGTTAATCCGGCCCTGCCATCAGGGTCAGTCTTGTCTACTCAGACCGGCAGAAGCTTTCCAGGGTCTCAGGCAGAGGTCTTTCCCATCACCTCCTGCCTGGTCCTTCTCACTGGAGATGCCGGGAATTGAACCTGGGACTTTGTGTACACGGAGCAGGTGCTCTCCCACTGAGCCACGGCCCCTCCCCTAAACCAGCCTGCCCCTAACATCGCCTACCCCACGCCACTGGGGTTCCATTAGGAAACATTTGAGGAAGAATGGAATGGGGTTCTCAAGAGAGAGACGCGGGGCCTGAGTGTGTCAGCTTCCGGGGCTGGAAGGCCCAGTTCTGCAGCGGTTCTGGCCCTACTTGAAGGGCAGGTTTCAGAGTATGGGGCTTGGGGACGGCTGCTCTGCCCCTTGGCCTCTGGGGTTCCCCACGGTTCTGTCTTCTGCCCCACATGCTTCTCATCATCTACGTAAAGCTGCTGGAAAAGGTCATCCGGAGATCTGGGCTGAGTGGCCACCAGTATGAAGATGATGCTCAGTTGTATCTCGCGCTACTAGCAGATCCCAGGATGGCTGTGGAAACGGTGAACAGTGGGAGAGCACCTGCTCCGTGTACACAAAGTCCAAGAAAGAAAGAAAGAAGGAAGGAAGGAAGGAAGGAAGGAAGGAAGGAAGGAGGGAAGGAGGGAAGGAGGGAAGGAGGGAAGGAGGGAAAGAAGGAGGGAAAGAAGGAGGGAAAAATGGAGGGGAAATGGAGGAAAAGAAAGAAAAACTAAGGAAAGAAAGAGGGAAATAAACAGGAAGAGAAGGAAATAAAAAGGGAAAGAAGGAGAGAAGGAAAGTAGGCAAGAAAAGAAAGAAAGAAAGAAAGAGAGAAGAAAAGAAGGAGGGAATGAGGGAAAGGAGAGAAGGAAAGAAAGGGGGAAAGAGAAAGAAGCAAAAAAGAGGGAAAGAAAGAAATCAAAGGAAAGAAGGAGGGAAAGAAAGAAAGAGGGCAAAGAGATGGGGAGGGTGGGAGTCTTTGTACGGCGCTCCGGAGGCCTTCCCCGGGCCCTGCGCCTCGGTATAGGCCGGGGAAGGTGGGGTGGGGCACTCCAGAGGACTTCCCCAAGCCCTGCGCCTCCGTGCAGGCCGAGGAAGATGAGCTGGGGGATGCTCTGCAATTTACCTGGCTGCTTCTTGCTCCTCATGGCCCGACTGAGGGCTGCTGGGAGCAGGGGGTGGGGCTTGTTGCATGTGCCCGCCCCCTGGGCTCTTTACTGCCGAAGCTCCACTCCTGTGCGCTCCTGCAGGAAATGACCCCTGCCCCTTGTCACAGTTATTGGCTGTCCTCTCACATTTTGGTGTGTTTATATGCTTTTGATGGATGGATGGATGGATGGATGGATGGATGGATGGATGGATCGATGGATGGATGGATGGATGGATCGATGGATGGATGGATGATTGTAAATGCTGTTTTAATATTGACATGCTTTGCCATTTTGATATTAACTGCTTACTTGTTGGGCAGAAAGGCAGCCCAGAAAGCCAGTCCCAGTAAAATCCCAAGGCAGTATGGCTAAGATAACCAACTCAGCAGGGGTCATTTTGTAGAAAAAGAGCTAGGGGAACCCATTAGCATCGCTCATTAGCATATGCCACACCCCCTGACATCAGGGGCCCGGCGGTGGACCTGCAAGGCCGGCAGGAGTGCGAGGAAGCCCCGCCAAGGCCCTCCCTGGCCCCAGGCAGGCAGGGGTGGGGAGAGGCAGGGAGGAAGCAACTTACCCTCCCTCTTCTCCTGCCTCCTCCTGGCTGAATGAGGGCTGGAAGCGGGGTGGCCGGAAGCAGGGGGCGGGGCTTCGTGTGCCCCGCCCCCCGCACCTCACCCGGGGGAACTGCGATCCCCCACGTTCCCCCCAAAATGACCTCTGCAACTCAGTCAATAAACCTTCATCCAACTCGACTCTCCTCTTGAAATTTGTGACAACATGGTACCCAGTTGTATCCTATCTACAAACTCAGGAAATACTCCCTCCAAACCTACTGTACCACAGGCGGCTTACCCTGTAAGACCACACTCTTTAATACCCACTCACTCTCTAACCACTTTAGTAACAGTAATCTGCACACAGTGCTTTAGTTAGAACTGCTTCTTGTCAGTCCAACGCTCCCTCTAAGCTGTGGAGTCTTGTGAGCCAAACTCCTACTTGGTGAGCTCCGGGCATTAAAGCTGTGAGCCAGCGATTGGGATGCTGCATAAATCATTTTGCTCTGGAGCCCCATCCTTCCTGAGCTGAGACAAAAATGTGTGAGCCGGAGGCTAAAAACCTGTGAGCTGGCTCACCCTAACTCAGCTTAGAAGGAACACTGCTTGGCACCACTTGTTATTTTGCTGTATAGACGTACTATATATTGGACTATGTTTGAAAAGTACGCAGACGGAGAGTGATTTCAGCAAAGCATACTTTATTCGATCAGGAACAAGACGACCTGGGCCGGCTCGCAGCCAGCTTATATCCCCCGAGAAACCGCCACCCAAAACACACCCCTACTACCTAATAGGTTATTTACAGTGGCCGAGAGTCCCATAGGCTCTCGGCCGGGAACCTAGCCCCCTGATTGGAGCAGGCTAGGATCCACATAGTCTATTGTTTCTTGGAGCGAAGCTCGACGTTTGGGTCTGACCACGTGGAGCCCAAGCCGGCCATGCGGTCTGGACTGGATACATTACAATGTTGTATGTTAATTGGAAAATAAAAAAATAATTAAGAAAAAGAAGAAGAAGAAGAAGGAAGAGCCCAATCATTTATTGCGAAGGGAGAGTGTACAATGGAAGGAAACGGGGGGAAGGGTTTCGGCAAGATCCGCACAGCGTTAAGCAATGGCTCAGAAAGCGACTTCCCTCTGCGAGCGGCATCAGCGGTGAGAGACGGAGACTCTGCTGGGAGCCCCTCGGCCTGCTCCGTGACCAGCCCCCGGCACCGACTCCACCTCCTTGGCACTGCCCATTCAGGCGCTTTGTACAATATGCTTCCTGCGGTTGGGCACGCTCGCAATGACTGACCATCCTCCAGGCACCGGTTTCTTGATCCTACAGCGCCGGCCGCATTTTCCTCGACCCCTTGTCCTTCTCACTTTCCGATTGGCCCTCCTGACACGGATGTGCTAGAGAGAAGGAGAGAGGAGAGAGAATCAGATAAAAACAGGAGGACCCCCTTTCCTGGGTTTATGCTTGTAAATACAAAATAGGGTTGCCAGGGGTTGGGGGGGTAGAGGTGCCAACTCCAGGTCGGGAGACTCCTGGAGATTTGGGGGTGGAGCCTGGGGAGCACAGGGACTTCAATGGGGTACGATGGCCCAGAGTCCACCCTCCTGCGGCAGCCATTTTCTCCAGGGGAACTGATCTCTGTAGTCTGGAGATGAGCTGTAATTCCAGGGGAGGGGGTGTCCCCAGGTCCCCCATGGAGGCTGGCATCCTGAGCAGGAAAGAAGAGAAGGAGCTCTGGTGGATCAGATCCAGGGCTATTTTTGGGCAGCAACGCACAGGAACAGAGTTCCGGCTGGCTCCCAAGTTGGCCACACCCAGCAGGAACTCATTAGCATAATAGGCCACACCCAACAGCAGGAACTCATTAGGATTGGCTACATTAGGGGTGTGTGGCCTAACATGCAAAGGAGTTCCTGCTACAAAAAAAGGCCCTGGGTTTTGACAACAAACAAGGTAAACAGAATAAGGAGCAAAAGGTGGGTGTGGCTGGATGACCACACTTCTGGTAACACGTGGGTGCGGCCTAATATGCTAATGAGCTGTGCTGTCAGGGGTGTGGCCCAATATGCTAATGAGTTTCTGCTGTTAGGTGTGGCCTATTATGCTAATGAGTTCCTGCTGGGCTTTTTCTACAAAAAAAACCCCTGATCAGATTGAAGGTCCATCTATTCTAGGGGGCCCCTACCTTTTTGAGCCTGTGGGCACCTTTGGGATGCCGACATCGTGTGGCGGGTGTAGCCCCAAAATGGCTGCCGCAGGAGGTGGAGACAGTCACAAAATGGCTGCCGCCGCTCACCTTTCGTCACACAGTGGATATCGTTGTGCTGTGGTGGCAGCGGCTGCCAAAGCAACCTCTTAACCATTCGGCACAGTCAATCAGATCTCCAACGGCCAATCAGAAGCCTTGCTGGACGAAAGGACCGCCTACATTCTAGAAACACTGGGTGGGCCTCAGGCGCCACGTGGAGGATCCCTGATCTATCCCACCCTCCTGATTCCGCAGGAACCGGCCAGATGTTTCCAAGAAGCTTC
>NW_015173149.1:98516-112723 GCF_001447785.1 Gekko japonicus | reverse complement strand
AAGCCTGTATGTTTCTCTCTTCTGTGAGTGAGGGTACCATTCTGGGGAAGGGGACAGTGCCAAAAAGAGAAGGTGCAGGAGGAAGCGTTAACCCTTTCCTCACTTCCCCCTAGAGAAGTCAGTTTGGTGTGTAGTGGCTAAGTGCGATGGAGAACCAGGTTTGATTCCCCACTCCTCCACATGCAGCCAGCTGGGTGACCTTGGGGCAGTCACAGGTTCTCTCAAAGTGGCTCTCTCAAGAGCAGTTCTCTCAGAGCTCTCAGAGCCCCACCTACTTCACAGGGTGTCTGTTGTGGGGAGGGGAAAGGACGGAGACGGTAAACTGCTCTGAGACTCCGAGTGAAGGGCAGCATTTAAATCCTCCTCCTCCTTTGTATTTTTATATTTGTATATGAGGTATGAATGGGCCCCTATTTGTTATTTTAATTTGTGTTTAATTAATATATATGTATATTTTTGTATGTTTCATAATTAGACTTTTAGAGTTGGCCCTCTTCTATTCTTGACTAACCTTTTTTAGGTTCTGAATTCTAGGTTTTAGGTTCAGGGTTTTTTCCCTTTCCCCCTCTTTTGTCCTTATAACAGAATGCTTCAGGAAGATGATCTAATTAAGGGTAAAGGACTGCGGCGTATACCAAAGTGTAGTAGAGTACGTATTACCTGTGGCTGTAGGTATTATCCTACGATGCAATTTCTGCATCGTTTCGTCACGTTATGTTAATACTTATGCTTTGCTTCAGGCTTCTGCAATCCTAGTCCTATTACATTGCTTATTGGGTGTCCCGTCCTACCCATTGTGCTGACTTAAACACTTCGGCTGCGGTCACACACACTCTAAATGATCCACTTCCAATCCACTTTCAGTACGCTTCCCAGCTGGATTTTACACAGTAAAGTCCAGTTGGAAAGTGCACTAAAAGAGGATGGAAAGTGGATTTTTTAGAGTGTGTGACCGCAGCCTTAGGGTTGCCAGCTCTGGTCTGGGGAATACCAGGAGATTTGGGGGGCGGAGCCTGAGGAAGGCGGGGTTTAGAGGAGGGGAGGGACCTCAATGGGGTGTACTGCCACGGAGTCCACCTTCCAAAGCGGCCATTTTCTCCAGGTGAACTGGTCTCTGTCGCCTGGAGGTTGGCAACCCTACTCACACTGTGTCATCTGCCCTTGAGTCTCAATGTGGACTACAAATAATGTAAAGAAAGTTACCATGTTGCTTCCATTGTACTATAGAGCCAGTTTGGTGTAGAGCCAGTTGTGTGTGGAGGTGAAGTGTGCGGACTCTAATCTGGGAGAACTGGGTTTGATTCCCCACACCTCCACGTGCAGCTGCTGGATGACCTTGGGCAAGCCGTAGTTCTGATAAGAGGTGTTCTTGAAAAAGAGCCGTTTCTGTCAAGAGCTCTCTCAGCCCCACCTACCTCACGGGGTGTCTGTTGTGGGGAGGGGAAGGGAAAGGAGTTTGTAAGCCGCTCTGAGACACCGCTTCTCGGCCTTTTGGCTAAGATCAAGTGTGTAGTAAGCCGCTCTGAGACACCTTTGGGTAGTAAAGGGCGGGGTATAAATCCAGTATCTTCTTCTTCTTCTTCTATAAGGGGCACTCGCCCTTCCCCACGTTCCCTTATAGGGTGAACTTACCCCCTCGCCTGCTGTTTCACAAAGGTACTGGACGACGGGAGCCCCCTGCTCAGAAATGATGGTCCCATGACATTCCTTCACCACCTGCAAGAGAGGAGGCAAAGATGGCCGTTCAGGGGGAGGAAAGCATAAGGGAACTGTCGAACCAGAAGAAGCTGCATTGGAAGGTGGACTTTATGGTAACACGCCCTGCCCACCTCCTCCTCCTCCTCCGCAAACCCGACCTGACCCAAACTCCACCCCCCTAAATCTCCAGGTTTCTCCCCAACCCAGAGCTGGAAACCCTATTATTTGGGGGGGTTTCACTGATTGAACTGTGCGGTTTTTTCATATTTTGTAATCTGCCTTAAATTTCAATGAGAAGAGTACACTAAAGGCTGGGTTTCCAGGTCTGGGAGGGGAGCCACCTAGAGATTTTGGGGGTGGAGCTTGGGGAGGGTGAGATTTGGGGGAAGGGAAAGACCTCAACGGGGTAGAATGCCATGGAGACCACCCTCCAAAGCAGCCATTTTCTTCAGGGGAGTGGATCTCTCTCGCCTGAAAATCAATTGTAATTACAGGAGACCCCCAGGCCTCACCTGGAGGCTGAAGCAACCCGAGCTGCAGTGTTAGGAGAGTCTAGTAACAAATAAATAAACACTGCAAAAACCTTTTAGCAAACTAATGTGTTCTATTTATGGTCATCATTTAGTAAAGTGCGTAGTGTATCATTATTTCATCCTAGTCAGGTATAAACATTACATTCAATAAGCAATAACATTCAATACATACAGATTGTTAACTACCAGACAATTTTGCATGAGTGTTTTAAAAGTCAAGCCCCAACGGGAGTTTCTAGAATTATAAGCTCGCTTCTCCTTGCATGAAGTCTTCCAAAAAGGGGGAAATTCTATAATGAAGCCAAGTTATATTAGTAAGGTAAAGGTAAAGGTTCCCTTGCTCCAAAGCCAGTCGAATCCGACTCTAGGGTTGCGGTGCTCATCTCCGTTTCAAAGCTGAAGAGTCAGCACTGTCCGAAGACGTTTTCCGTGGTCATGTGGCCGGCATGACTAAACACCAAGGTGCACGGAACACTGTTACCTTCTCACTGAAGTGGTACCTATTTATCCACTTGCAATTTCTTGCTTTCAAACTGCTTATACTTATGAATTATGTCTTTTAAATAGTCTTTTGTAGGACCGGCAAAAAGCATCCATACAAGAAGGCTGTCCCCTTTTTGGAAGGCTTCATGCAAGGAGAAGCGCGCTTATAATTCTAGATACTCCCGTTGGGGCTTGACTTTTAAAACACTGATGCAAAATTGTCTGGTAGTTAACAATCTGTATGTATTGAATGTTTATTGCTTATTGAATGTAATGAATATTTATACCTGACTAGGACGAAATAATGATACACTACGCACTTTACTAAATGATGACCTTAATTAGAACACATTCGTTTGCTAAAAGGTTTTTGCAGTGTATATTTATTTGTTACTAGACCCAACTGGAGGTTGGCAACCCGAGATATAAATTAAGTTGGTAGTGGCAATATTAGTGATCGAGAGCATGGCTGGTGGGCCCTCACTGTTTCAGCAGAGGGATGTTGGCCCAGTTCAGAACAGGCACAGAACGAAGGTTGTGAGAACCAGTTCTGACAGAATCGGGGCAAGTCGGGGGGAAACGTCTCCATGTCCTACACAGCTTCAACGGGTGTGGTTATTCCAGTCACCATTAGTTAGCAGCAGAGGTCATTTCGGGGGGGAACGCGGGGGAACGCAGTTCCCCCAGGTGATGTACGGGGGGTGGGGCACATGATGAAGCCCCGCCCCCTACTTCCGGCCGCCCTGCTTCCGGCCCTCATTCAGCCAGGAGGAGGCAGGAGAAGAGGGAGGGTAAGTTGCTTCCTCCCCGCCTCTCCCCACCCCTGCCTGCCTGGGGCCAGGGAGGGCCTTCGCGGGGCTTCCTTGCACTCCCACTGGCCTTGCAGGTCCACCGCCAGGCCCCTGATGTCAGGGGATGTGGCATATGCTAATGAGTTATGCTAATGAGTTCCCCTAGCTCTTTTTCTACGAAATGACCCCTGGTTAGCAGAGTGGTTAAATAAAGCTACAAACGCAGGAGCGTCACTTTTACCAGGTTACTCGGCTTACAAAACTACACAGAGCCACATTCTAAGTTTAGAAGGAAAATGCTCCTCTCCTTACTTGAGAACTCCTGCCAGCCTAGCAGTTCGAAAGCAAGAAATTGCAAGTAGATAAATAGGGACCACTTTGGTGGGAAGGTAACAGCGTTCCGTGCACCTTGGTGTTTAATCATGCCGGCCACATGACCACGGAGAAGTCTTCGGACAACGCTGGCTCTTCGGTTTGGAAACGGAGATGAGCACCGCAACCCTAGAGTCGGATCCGACTGGCTTTCAAGCAAGGGAACCTTTACCTTTACCTTACTTGAAAAGTACACTTTGGATAGGAAAGAGTAGGGACATGATAGAGTACTAACTTACTAGCTAAAGGATGGAAGCAGATGGCGAGAGGCCCATCTGCCTCGTGGTGCCAAGAGAGGACCGCGTGTCTCGCTCTTCGTGCGTGCAGGGTGAGACCTTGTCTTTGTCTGCATGTGAGTGGAAGGAAGGGGGACATTGGTCCCTGAGAGCACAATCTGCATTTCAAAGGGGACAGTGGCAGAAGAGTAGATACAAGAAGAAAGGTCAGTGTGCCCATCTAGCTATCTAGTCTCTTTTGCCACACGGTCTGGAGGTCTGAGACAGGGAACATTGCACCAGGAAATTCCAACAGCGTCTTCGTGGGCAGTGCCCCATAGGTCAGTGCTCCCTGTTGTCCCACTGCTTTGCTGTCCTTCATGCTCAGGTTCTGCCACTGTCGTGATCCCCTCATGGGTCGCCACCTTCCACTGCCACCACTCTGGACTTAGGGTCCCTTGGGAAGGCCCAGAGTACCCTCCCAAGCCCAACCAAAATGTCCCTTTTAAGCTGAGAAATATAAGCGTGATGACCAGGCAGAGAACAATGAAACAAATGGTTTATTAATACAGTAATGGGGCAAGGAAAACAAGACAAGGTGCTTAAAATATATAACAGTGTCTAGAGGAAAATAAAACAAATCTAACACGGCTACCTATTTCTCTTAACTGGTTACTATTCGAGGCCCACCGCCTTTTATACCAGGCCTGTGCCTGTACTCACTCCGTCCCAAGTGAGGGATCCTTCTCTCAGACCAGACTGTCCTCTCAGCCTAACTCTGTGAGGGAAAAGAATGCAGTCCCTTCAGTTTAGCTCTGTGAGAGAAAAAGAAGGCCGTTCCACAGCACACAATGTTTAAGTCACAATCTCCTCATACAATCCCTGGACACTGATTGGTTACAACTGTCAACAAGCATTGTGGGGATTGTGGGCTGTGTCTGCTTTCCACTCCCATGCAGGTCTCTCCTGGGCCTAGGCCTCACTAGGGCTTGTCTCCCAGTCCTACACAGATCGTGACAGCCACATAAAGCAAATGCTTTAGCTTTGCACCAAGACAGGTAGTCTCTGGCCCTCTGATTATGGGTTGGGTGGGAACAGAGGGAGGGAACTCACCCCGTCAGCCTTGAAGCCACATTTGTCCAGGTTCAGCTGCTCCGAGGGGGGGCACGTGGTCTCCTGCACGGTGAACTCCAGCTCCTGGAGGGACTGGATCGAGGGGTCCTAGCAAGAAAGAGAGAAGTGCCAAGAGGAACCTACTGGTTAATGCTGCAGAGTTTTGCCCAGTCATAGAAGCCTGATCCCGAGTGCAGTAAATAAATCTCCCAAGAAGTATATTGCAAAGAAGGTCAACTGACATTCATTCAAGTAGATCCAGTTCACATGTAGGTTGCAGTTAAAAGCAAGAGAGAGAAACCTAATCTAAAGAGTGCTTTCCCTGACACAAATGGCCAGCTGGTCCCGCATGGAAGGCCATGTGCAGCGAGAGCGAAAGGGCAAGGGGAGGAGGGGTCGGAGGGCAGCTCCCAGGTTATGACAAAGAGAGGCATCCCATTTGAGTAGAAAACACTTAGACACCCTTAGAGTGAGGTAGCGCCCCGCAATGTCCAGGCCCGCTGCGTTGCTAACCTCACTCAGGCATCTTTGGTGATGGACCTTGTCAAAGGCCTTCTGGAAGTCCAAGTATATGGTGTCTACCAGATCACCCTTGTCCACATGCTTATTAACCTGCTCAAAGAACTCCAGAAGGTTGATGAGGCAGGACTCCCCTTTACAGAAGCCATGCTGGTTTCTCCCTCAGCAGGCTTTGTTCTTCAATATCCTTAATAGCAATTGCTTCAAAAGGGAATTAGATAAGCAAATGGAGCAGAGGTCCATCAGTGGCTATTAGCCACAAGGTATAGATAGGGGCTCTGGGGCAAGTGATGCTCTGTCTTCTTGGTGCTTGGGGGGGTCAACAGTGGGAGGGCTTCTGGTGTCCTGGCCCCACTGCTGGACCTCCTGAGGGCACTGGTATTTCTGGCCACTGTGTGACACAGAGTGTTGGACTGGATGGGCCTTTGGCCTGATCCAACATTGGCGTCTCTTATGTTCTTATGTTCTTAATAATAGTTTCTACCAATTTACCCAGACCTGTAATTCCCTTGATCCCCTCAGAACCCCTTTTTAAAAACTGGGATGATACTTGCTGCTTTCCTGTCATCTGGCCAAGAGGCCAATTTTAGGGACAACTTACATATACTTTTAAAAAGTTTTACGTTTTAGTTCTTTTACGAATCCTCAAGTGTATGCCATCCGGATGTGGAGGCTTATTAGTTTTCAATTTCCCTCATAGCCCTAGAATTTTACCTCTTGTCACCTCAATTTGACTCAGTTCTTCAGACACCCATCCCCAAACAGCAGCTCTGGCGTGGGGCTGTGCCCCACATTTCCCTCAGAGACTATGGCTCTGTCGCCATACGCATCTGGACTGTTCGTGCCGCACCTGTGATTCTCCGATTGGCCTCTTTCCTACAGGGCTTGAAAGCACCCATTCCACAGAAGAAGACTGAGGCCCAGAGAGAGTCACTTGCTCCAGGCCACCCAGCACGGACTGCACTGAAGCATGGACCCCAGTTCAAGTCTCACACTAGCCACAGATGACACAATATGAGCTACCGCTGTTGTTGCCACTCACTCACCCACTCCGGCTGGGGCTTGGCTTCCAGGAGTCGGAAGGCCCATGCCACCCCTGGCTCTTGGTTGTAGAGGTCGATTGCCAAGGAAACGGCCTCCTCGTAGCCGAGCTCCTCTTGTGCAGGAGGCATAGCTGTGGCTGCCACGGCAAGGCCAAGCATCAGCAGGATCCGGCCCTCCATCGTCCCGGGTGTCTGCGGGTGCACCGTTTTTCGTTCCAAGTCACCTCCTATATACTCTGCCTTGGTGTGATTTCCTGGACCTGGTGGGTGCGTGACTCAGGAAACTGCTGAAAGCCCACTTTTCTAAAGGGCTTCCCCTTTCTGCGTATTTTAAGGCAATCATGTTTAGTGGCGAACCGAACAGAACACACAGAGCATGAGAACAGGGAGAGGAGGAATTTCCCAAGGCTTTCGTTTCCTCTGGCAAAAAGGAAAGCACGAAAATTTAGGGCTGGAGCGGGGAACAGGGTATGCCAATTCAGGGGTGAAGCGATCCATGTTTTCATGTTCAGGATTCTGCACTGAGCACATTGGACTGGCTGCGTCATCGCCGAGTGTTGTTTATGTTCCCGAGCGAAGGGGGGATCAGAGAACATAAGAACATAAGAGATGCCAATGTTGGATCAGGCCAAAGGCCCATCCAGTCCCACACTCTGTATCACACAGTGGCCAGAAATACCAGGTGCCCTCAGGAGGTCCACCAGTGGGGCCGGGACACTAGAAGTCCTCCCACTGTTGCCCCCCCCCAAGCACCAAGAAGACAGAGCATCACTTGTCCCACAGCCCCTACCTATACCTTGTGGCTAATAGCCACTAATGGACCTCTGCTCCATATGCCTATGTAATTCCGTTTTGAAGCCGTCCATGCTTGTAGCCGCCACCACTTCCTGTGGCAGTGTACCAGGGTGTACCAGAAACCAGGGTTGCCGACTCTTGCCTGGGAGATTCCTGGAGATTTGCGGAAATTCCTGAGCCTGCGTAAGCAGGGAGGGCGAGGTGTAAATCGGAAGATACAAATAAAATAAATAAATAAATGTGCCTGTGGTGGTAGGGATTTGGAGCGGGATTTCACCTAGAATCTATGGTTTACCCATAAAGTTTGCCCTCTGAATCCAACATGTTCTCTAGGGGAGTTGATCTCTGAAGTCTGGTGATCAGTTGTAATTCCAGGGGATCTCAAGGCCCCACCTGGAGGTTGGTAACCCTACGAGAATTCCAGTAGTTGTGTCTGCCTCATGCTCCATTAAGTAGAGGTCTCTTCTCCTCCTATCTGGTCTGCACATTTCATTACGCAGGGCTATTTTTGGGCAGGAACGCACAGGAACGGAGTTCCGGCTGGCTCCCAGGTTGGCCACGCCCAGCAGGAACTCATTAGCATAATAGGCCACACCCAACAGCAGGAACTCATTAGGATTGGCTACATTAGGGGTGTGTGGCCTAACATGCAAAGGAGTTCCTGCTACAAAAAAAGGCCCTGGGTTTTGACAACAAACAAGGTAAACAGAATAAGAAGCAAAAGGTGGGTGTGGCTGGATGACCACAGTTCTGGTAACATGGGGGTGTGGCCTAATATGTTAATATGCCGTGGTGTCAGGGGTGTGGCCTAATAGGCTAATTAGTTCCTGCTGTTGGGTGTGGCCTATCATGCTAATAAGTTCCTGCTGGGCTTTTTCTACAAAAAAAGCCCTGTTCATTAGTATGAACTCCTTTCTTCTTTAGTCCTGGACGACCTGCATAGCTGCATATGGAGTCAACACCAGCCGATTGAACCAAGGGGTACTTATTGTAATGATTTCACTATCTCTGTTCACTAATGATTTCACTATCTCTTTTCATTAATGATTTGGCGTTGGGAGTAAGCAGTGAAGTGTCTAAATTTGCGGATGACACTAAATTGTTCAGGGTGGTGAGAACGAGGGAGGATTGTGAGGCACACCAAAGGGATCTGTCACGGATGGGCGAGTGGGCGTCAACGTGGCAAATGGGGTTCAGTGTGGCCAAGTGCAAAGTGTTGCACATTGGGGCCAAAAATCCTAACTATAAATATACATTGATGGAGTCCCAACTGGCAGAGACTGACCAAGAGAGAGATCCTGGAGTCATAGTAGATAACTCACTAAAAATGTCAAGACAGTGTGTGACTGCAACAAAGAAGGCCTACGCTATGCTGGGGATTATTAGGAAGGGAATTGAAAACAGATCAGCCAGGATCATAATGCCCTTGTATAAATCGATGGTGCGACCTCATTTGGAGTACTGTGTACAGTTCTGGTCACCACACCTCAAAAAGGATATTATAGCATTGTACAAAGTGCAGAAAAGAGCAACTAGAATGATAAAAGGGTTGGAACACTTTTCCTATGAAGAAAGGTTAAGGCACTTGGGGCTCTTTAGCTTGGAGAAACGACGGCTGAGGGGTGACATGATCGAGGTTTACAAGGTTATGCATGGGATAATCCTGCTAACTTCAGTGGTTCGAAAACCACAGAGCTAGGATGAAGATTCCACTTGCCAAAGGAACGCCGTGATTTCAGGTGAATCCAACAGAGTGGAGGGATGAGGGTTGTCTTTGAGCCTTCAGGTTTGTGAACAGATTAAACCTTCAGTGGTACATTAGGAGAAACTTTAAGAACATAAGAACATGAGAGAAGCCATGTTGGATCAGGCCAATGGCCCATCCAGTCCAACACTCTGTGTCACACAGTGGCCCAAACCCAGGTGCCATCAGGAGGTCCACCAGCGGGGCCAGAACTCCAGAAGCCCCCTCCCACTGTTTCCCCCCAAGGACCAAGCGTACAGAGCATCACTGCCCCAGACAAAGAACATAACAGAGGCCATGTTGGATCAGGCCAATGACCCCTTAAACCCAACACTCTGTGTTACACAGTGGCCAAAACCTAGGGGCTCTCAGGAGGTCCACCAGCAGGGCCAGAACTCCAGAAACTCCCCCACTCTTGCCCCCCAAGTACCAAGAAGACAGAGCATCACTGCCCCAGAAGGAGTGTTCCATCTATAGGTAAAGGTAAAGGTTCCCTTGCTCGAAAGCCAGTCGACTCCGACTCTAGGGTTGCGGTGCTCATCTCCGTTTCCAAGCCGAAGAGCCAGCGCTGTCCGAAGACGTTTCCGTGGTCATGTGGCCGGCATGACTACACACCAAGGCACATGGAACGCTGTTACCTTCCCACCAAAGTGGTACCTATTTATCTACTTGCAATTTCTTGCTTTCGAACTGCTAAGTTGGCAGGAGCTGGAACTAGAGACAGGAGCTCACTCCGTCATGCGGCACACTCGGGTCTCGAACTGCTGAACTACCGACCTTCCACAGCCTGCAGTTCAGCGTCTTAACCACTTGAGCCACCGCAGCTCCGCTTCCATCTATACCTTGTGGCTAATAGCCACTCATGGCCCCCTTCTCCATCTGTTGATCCAATCCCCTCTTGAAGCTGTCTATGCTTGTAGCCACCACCGCTTCCTGCGGCAGAGAATTCCGTTTACTTCCTTTTATCTGTTCTTAGGCTACTGCGCATTAATTTCATTGAGTGCCCACAAGTTCTTGAACTGTGAGAAAGAGAGGGAAACACTTCTTCCTCTTCCTTCTCTGTCCCACGCATAACTTTGTAAAGCTTGGTCATGTCACCCCTCAGTCGTCATTCCTCCAAGCTAAAAAGCCCTGACCTCTTGAACCTTTCTTCAAATGGAAGGAGTTCCCTCCCCTTAATCATTTTAGTTGCCCTTTTCTGCACCTTTTCCAATGCTATGCTATCTTTTTTGCGGCGAGGCGACCAGAACTGTCCACAGTACTCCAAATGAGGTCTCACCATCGATTTATACAGCGGCATTTATGATACTTATAAAGTATCTCAAGTAATTTATATATATTTTTTGTTTTATATTTTTACAATTTATTCACCATATATGATTTATCATATAAGCCTTAATACATAGAAAGAATAATGTATCAATAACATCTAAGTATCATCTCTTAAGGTAAAGGTAAAGGTTCCCTTGCTCGAAAGCCAGTCGAATCCGACTCTAGGGTTGCGGTGCTCATCTCTGTTTCAAAGCTGAAGAGCCAGCGCTGTCCGAAGACATTTCCGTGGTCATGTGACCGGCATGACTAGACACCAAGGCACACGGAATGCTGTTACCTTCCCACCAAAGTGGTACCTATTGATCTACTTGCAATTTCTTGCTTTCGGACTGCTAGGTTGGCAGGAGCTGGAACTAGAGACAGGAGCTCACTCCGTAATGCGGCAACTCGGGTCTCGAACTGCTGAACTACTGACCTTCCGCAGCCTGCAGTTCAGCGTCTTAACCACTTGAGCCACCGCATCATCTCTTAATATATCACAATATATTGAGCATCATCTCTTAATATATCACAAAAGATATTGCACAACCCCTTTATTAATATCACTCCTCCTTAATTATACAAAAGTTTTAAGAGGAAGGACTCCTTTAAGTCTATTTTGAATAAGTCTGTCTTAGTGAGCGCAAAGCTTCCTCTAAAGTGAAAAGCACGTTCCTAATAACCCCCAGCAGAGCATTTGCCTTTTTTAGTTGCAGTGGCAAACTGAGTCGATATCTTTAGTGAGCTATCTACCACGACTCCAAGATCTCTCTCCTGGTCAATTACCGCCAGTTGTCTGCAGTCTGGAGATGAGCTGTAATTCTGGGGGGGTCCCCAGGTCCCGCTTGGAGGCTGGCCTCCCTATGACAGGCCAATAAGATTTTTGGAGTGTAAAGCTTTTGAGAGCCAAAGCTCCCTTCGTCAGATGGAAAAGCAGAGTGAATTATGCTAGCAAAGCTGCCATAAAGGGTACTGTTGAAGAATGATGCAAAACACCAAGTCTCTGAGACTTCCATTTTCCCCGACTGCCTTTTACAGACATATTATTACATCCCACCTGATTTCCATCACAGAACTCAGATCAGATTCCCAGAAAGTCTCTGCTCTGGGCCCTGACTACATCCAGAGGAATTTCAGCAAGAGGGCTGCACTGTGCTTTCAGGATAGGGGTCCCGGGGTTTTTTGAGCTGCACTGCTGGCATCGAGACCCACTTTGGTGTAGTGGTTAAGTGCTCGGACTCTAATCTGGGAGAACCGGGTTTGATTCCCCACTCCTCCACTTGCACCTGCTGAATGACCTTGGGCAAGCCATAGTTTTGTCAGAGCTGTCCTTGAAAAAGAGCAGTTTCTGTCAGAGCTCTCTCAGCCCCACCTACCTCACAGGGTGTCTGTTGTGGGGAGGGGAAGGGAAGGGAGTTTGTAAGGTGCTCTGAGACTCCGAGTAAAGGGCAGAATATAAATCCAATCATCTCCTCCTCCTCCTCCTCCTCTTCTTCTTTTTCTTCATCTTCTTCTTCTGAAATTAAAAGCCGCCTGCTCCTTGGGAGGAAAGCGATGGCAAACCTAGACAGCATAATAAAAAGTAGACACATCCCCCTGCCAACAAAAATCCGTATGGTCAAAGCCATGCTATTCCCAGTAGTAATGCATGGCTGTGAGAGCTGGACTATAAGGAAGGCCGAGCGCCAAAGAATAGATTCTTTTGAAGTATGGTGCTGGAGAAGACTCTTGAGAGTCCCTTGGACTGCAAGAAGATCAAATCAGTCAATCCTCAAAGAAATCAACCCTGACTGTTCCCTGGAAGGCCAGATAATGAAACTGAAGCTCAAATACTTTGGCCACCCAATGAGAAGGGAGCACTCACTGGAGAAGACCCTGATGCTGGGAAAGATTGAAGGTCAAAGAAGACGGGGACGGCAAAGGATGAGATGGTTAGACAGTGTCATCGATGCAACGAACATGAAATTGAGCCAACTTCAGAGGACGGCGGAAGACAGGAGGGCCTGGCGGGATCTGGTCCATGGGGTCGCGGAGAGTCGGACTCGACTGTGCGACTGAACAACAACGAACAACAACAAAGCTGGCATCTTTGGCATTCTGACTCAGGATGTTGGGTGGGCACGACCAGGGGTCATTTCGTAGACAAAGAGGTCCAGGAGCTCATTAGCATAACTTATTTGCATATGCCACGCCCCCTGACATCACCGGAAGTGTGTCAAAAGGCAACACCCACCGCTCAGGCTCCACTGGACTGTTTTGGATTGCTAGCTATTGGGGGGGGGAGTGCAGATCTGTCCTCGCAGAGGAGGGAGAGCTTGTGCCTGAATAAAACTTGGCCGTAAAGGTGCCACTGGACTATTTTGGATCGGGGAGCCGGGGGAAGCTCTGCAACTTACCTGGCCGCTTCTTGCTCTGACTGAGGGCTGCTGGGAGCAGGGGGTGGGGCTTGTTGCATGTGCCTGCCCCCTGGGCTCTTTACTGCCAGAGCTCCGCTCCTGTGCGCTCCTGCAGGAAATGACCTCTGGGCACGACCAGAAAACCGGCTGCTGCAGGAGGTGGAGCCAGCCACAAAATGTCAGGGAGTGAGGTTGTGCATAACTCCAATAATAGCTTTGCAACATTTCAGGCCGAAGCTCCACTTAACAGGATGTAGATTTGCCAGGTAGGTTGGACCCGCAGGCAAGGGGGATGGAGAGACATTCTAGGAGTGGAAAATGGCCTGCCTGGAAATAAACGCGGTGCGCCTACATCACCCAGAAGTAACGTAGGCATGTCAGTGACGGCGGGGGTGACGCTCTGGTTTTTGGGCAAAACTCTATGGTAAGATTGGCTTCAGAGCATCGAGTTTTGCCCCCAAACCAGAGCATCGCCCTCCCAATGTCACCGACATTCTTATGTCATTTTGGGGCGATGTTGGCACGTCACGTTTACTTCCTGCTTCTTCCCTCCCCGCTTCTGGTCAGTCGCATTTATTTCTGGCTTGGGGGGGGAGGTCTAGCATCCCTCCCCCCCACTTGTAGAACAAAACATCCTGTCCCCCAAGCCATAAGGACAGGCAAGTCAGGAAAAGGAGAATTCAGAAAAGCCCTTTATTGCGGTCTTTCCTGAAACATCACAGCAAAACAGGGTCGAGGTCAATGCCTCCCTCTAAGCTGCGGAGTCTTGTGAGCAAAGATTCTACTCTGTGAGCTCCTGGCATTCAAGTTGTGAGCGAGCGATTTGGCTGCTGCATCAATCGGTTTGCTCTGGAGCCCTCCTTCCTGAGCTGAGACAAAAATCTGTGAGCCGGAAGTTAAAAAGCTGTGAGCTAGCTCACACTAACTCAGCTTAGGGGGAACACTGGTCAAGGTCCCAGGAAGTATGGGGTTGGACCTGGACCTGTTAGATGCACGGCAGCACCGTGATGTATGGGGAAGCGGGGAAAAGTCTGTTTCCCGATTGCATCAAAGTCAGGGCAAAGCAAACCGCACATAAGCAGCCAGAGACACGATGTGAACTGAGGCAGATCACGAGAAGGGAGGGCAGGAAAGGGTTGCCTCAGTGCTTAGTTCTCGAGACCCTTTCTGACATGCCCAGCCAGGGGAATGCCG
>NW_015173149.1:78043-98505 GCF_001447785.1 Gekko japonicus | reverse complement strand
ACTTTGGGATCAGGCAGCAATATCGATGCAATGAACATGAAATTAAGCAAACTCCGGGCCTGGTGCGATGTGGTCCGTGGAGTCGCGAAGAGTCGGACTTGACTGTGTGATTGAACAATAAGAAGAAAACCGTTTTTCTCCAGGCCAGTTTGGCTGGAGATCCTGGAGGTTTTTTGTCACTTTCAGGGCATGGAAGACAAGTCGCTGGGGGTGGAGGGGAGGTATTTGTAACTTTTCTGCATAAGAACATAAGAGACGCCAATGTTGGATCAGGCCAACACTCTGTCACACAGTGGCCAAAAAATGCCAGGGGCCATCAGGAGGTCCAGCAGTGGGGCCAGGAGACCAGAAGCCCCTCCCACTGTTGACCCCCCCCCCCCAACCACCAAAAAAACAGAGCATCACCTGCCCCAACCTGTGAATTCCTATCTATACCTTGTGGCTAAGAGCCACTGATGGACCTCTGCTCCAGATGTTTATCCATAAGAACATAGAGAAGCCAGTGTTGGATCAGGCCAATGGCCCATCCAGTCCAACACTCTGTGTCACACAGTGGCCAAAAATACCAGTGGCCATCAGGAGGTCCACCAGTGGGGCCAGGACATTAGAAGCCCTCCCACTGTTGCCCCCCCCCCAAGCACTGAGAATACAGAGCATCCCTAGCCCCAGACCGAGAGTTCCTATCTATACCTTGTGGCTAATAGCCACCGATGGACCCCTACTCTTAAAATAAAAACATAAGAGAAGCCAATGTTGGATCAGGCCAGTGGCCCATCCAGTCCAACACTGTGTCACACAGTGGCCAGAAATACCAGGTGCCGTCAGGAGGTCCAGCAGTGGGGCCAGGACACCAGAAGCCCTCCCATAGTTGCCCCCCCAAGCACCAAGAAGACAGAGCATCCCTTGCCCCAGACAGAGTCCCTATCTATACCTTGTGGCTAATAGCCACTGATGGACCTCTGCTACATATGCTTATCTAATTCCCTTTTGATGCCGTCCATGCTTGTAGCCGCCACCACTTCCTGTGGCAGTGAATCCCATGTGTTCATCACTCTTTGGGTGAAGAAGTATTGTGCAGGGGGTTGGACTAGATGACCCTAGAGGTCCCTTCCATCTCTATGGTTCCAGGGCTTCATCCCTTCCATCAGTGGTCTGGAGACTGACAGGTTTTTGTAGAACTCCGATTAACTCTGTGGCTCTGTGACTCTGTTTGTTCCTGCCAGTTTTCACGGCTGTCTCCCAGCCCTCCTGCCTGAGCACCTTCAGGACGTAGGATTGCCAGGTCCATTGGACCCGTCGGCAGGGTGATGGAGGGAGTGTCCCGGGAGTGGAAAGGGACGTACCTGGAAATAATAATGAAGTGACAGCCATATTTTGCTTTGCTTTCTGAGCGCATTGTATCCTTCCATTCTGCATTCCCTCCCGCTTTAACTTCCAGTTTGTGTTGGGGCTTTCTCTTGTTTCTTTATTTGTTTTACAAGAATCTGCAACTAGACCACTCCCAGCACACTGTTTCCCCGCAGTTACCAAAACTCCTTTTGCAGCGATTCTTTGTGCTCATCAGCTTTCAAATCACCAATCCTTTCTAAAGTAGAATTGTTTCTGGAGGTATTTAAGTGCTGCCCAGTTTCCGCCTCTGTCTTTAAGTTGACACTCCCTCCCTGTTCTGTTTTCTTTCCCTCCTTCTCTAAAGACAGAAGAGGATGTATCCTCCACTCAGGGAAACTTTTAAAAAGCCAGAGAGAGCATAAGAAGGAGTCAGTAAAAGACTAGGGGATTCCCTACTTCCAAATGTGTCAGTCTTGCATGTGGGGGCCTGGGTTCCCCCCCCTCTTCCCTTTCTTTTTGCGGAATCACGGAGGGAGCAGTTGGATTTGCAGTTAAAAGTTTTAACTGTGGGAGTGTCACGTTGCCCTGTCATGGTTCTGGAATGTGGAGGGGTTCCCTCCCGTTTTCTGACTCAGCTCTCCCTGGCTCACCGACTGTTTGCTATCTTATGCTTGACCTTGTAGATGCTCCAGCTGCAGTTTTACCCGGCTGGGAAAGTTAACGGCTTTTGCTTTGCCTGCTTGCTTTGCCCGCCTGCGCGAGATGTATTCATTGGCTTCATGCTTACCGGGGGGATGTTTGATTCTAGTATAAGTCAGAGGCCCTAGTATTGGCAGCCATTCCTGACACAAGCTGTACACGTGCCTCTAGTACTGGACCTACCAATAAACAGATCTTCTCATGAAGCCCTGTGTTGCGTAACCTAAGGACCCTGACAGACAGGATGATTGCATAAATTTTAAAAAAACTTTGGACGCCACCCACACAACCTCACGTGACATCTCCATATTACTTAGGCAAAAAATAAGGGCTTTGCTTGTAGATGCAGAATGCATACAGAATACTCAAATAAATAAACCGGGGGGGGGGGGGGAGACCAGTGCAGAGGGAATGCATGCAACTGCGAAGTCAACCATTATAGCTTGAATCCTTTGATTCTCCGGAGCAAGCGGTCAGTGCAGAAATGTCCTTTGTCATTGTCTTCCACCAGTGGGTAAAGACATTTATGGTTGGGTTAGTATACCCCCCAATAACAGTTATTGGCCGTCCTCTTGAATTTTGGTGTTGTGTTTATATGTTTTTATTGAATAGATACAGGGTCATTTCCTGCAGGAGCGCACAGGAGCGGAGCTCCGGCAGTAAAGAGCCCAGGGGTCGGGCACATGCAACAAGCCCCACCACCTACTCCCAGCAGCCCTCAGTCAGAGCAAGAAGCAGCCAGGTAAATTGCAGAGCCCACCCCACCCCCCGGTCCAAAACAGTCCAGTGGCACCTGTTGTATATTCAGATGGACTTGAATGTATGGACTGCTACGTGAATTGCCTGATAGACATGCAATGTTAAGCTTCGCCCTGGGCTAGGATCCTAATGTAACCAATAGGAGCCCTAGCCCAGGAAGTGCCTGCCAATCACCTCACTAAGCGGGATCACTTGTGATTGGCCTTTATCCCTACAATCTCATAGGTTGATTATTGTACAGGGGGAGTGGCTACATTAGCCGGGAGTGTTTAAATATAGACAAGCCAGTGTATTTATTTCGATGGGTTCTGGCTGGCGATTGTTGTACCGTGTTGGAGAAGTAACTGAGCTGAAGAATAAAAACCGCATTCTTGCTGAAATCACTCTCCGACTCTTTGTTAAGTACAAGACTTAACAGCACCTTTAAGACCAAGACTTATTCAGGTACAAGCTCTCCCTCTTCTGCGAGGGCAGATCTGCACGTTTCCCCCCCCCTCCCCGATAGCTAGCAATCCAAAACATTCCAGTGGAGCCTGAGCAGTGGGTGTTGCCTTCTGACACACTTCTGGAGATGTCAGGGGGCGTGGCACATGCAAATGAGTCATGCTAATGAGTTATGCTAATGAGCTCCTGCACCTCTTTTTCTACGGAATGACCCCTGAATAGATAGATGGATAGATAGATAGACAGACAGACAGACAATTGAAAATGCTGTTTTAATGTTGACATGCTTTGCCATTTTTATATTCGCTGCCTTAGACGCCCTAGTTGGGTGGAAAGGCAGCAAAGAAAACCAGCCCCGGTGAAATCCCAAGACAGTCTGGGTTGAAAGAGCCGCCATCATTTATTGTGAAGAGAGAATGCACAACGGGAGGAAACGGGGAAGGGTTTCGGCAAGATCCGCACAGCGTTAAGCAATGGCTCAGAAAGCGACTTCCCTCTGCGAGCGGCATCAGCGGTGAGAGACGGAGACTCTGCTGGGAGCCCCTCGGCCTGCTCCGTGACCAGCCCCGGGCATCGAATCCGCCTCCTTGGCACTGCCCATTCAGGTTCTTCATGCAATATGCCTCCTGCCACCAGGCCCATGCGCAATGTTCGAGCCTCCTCCAGAAAGTAGTTTCTTGATCCCCTTCTTGATCCCCTCCTTAATCGCTTTCTTGACTTTCTTGACTTTCTTGATGAATTTTTTAATGCCCCTCCTGACACGGACGTGCTAGAGAAAGAGACGGGGAGAGAACCAGATAAACACTGGGGGTGGGGGTGGGGCTTTCCTGGGTCTATGCTTGCAAACACAAAAAGGGGTTGCCGGGTCCCTCCTGACCACCAGTGGGGTGGGGAGATAGAGGTGCCAACTCCAGGTTGGGAAATTCCTGGATGTTTGGGGGTGGAGCCTGGGGAAGACAGGGGCTTCAATAGGGTATTACACCGCAGCGGCCCCCCTCCACAGCAGCCATTTTCTCCAGGGGGACTGATCTCTGTAGTCTGGAGATGAGCTGTAATTCCGGGTGTGTGTGTGTGTGTGTCCCCAGGTGTCAGCTAGCTGCCATGTTTCACTTGTGTTTGCTCTTTCCTGACTGTGGCGCGAATGCGCATGCTTGCTTGCTTGCTTTGCTCGCTTGCTGTAAACAGCGATAGGGAGGCGCTCATGAGACCATGCAAAGTGGCGCTGCCAGACTGAGTTGTCTGACTAACTTTGAGGAGGAGGGAGGGCTTGCGTTCTACTGCTGGTGTGGATATTTCTGCTCTCATGGGGCACTGAGACTCTCCCACTTATTATGTAACCTCCTGCCGGGAGAATTCCCACCCGCGCGCTTGGATTTCATTGGCTTAGCCATTTGCCTCATCCTGCTATATGTAGGGATGCTTCTGCCCCATCGTCATTCCTAACAATATACTTGTGGACATGGTAACAGACCTGTAGTCTAATAAAGCGTAACGATTCCCTGGAAATGTGTGTGGAGATTTGCATGCTGTTGAACCTGACACCAGGTCCCCCCTGGAGGCTGGCATCCTTAATAGGAAAGAGGAGAAGGAGCTCTGGTGGATCAGATCGAAGGTCCATCTGTTCTAGGGCCCCCCAACCTTTTTGAGCCTGTGGGCACCTTTGGGATTCCGACATTGTGTGGTGGGGGCAGCCCCAAAATGGCTGCCGCAGGAGGCGGAGCCAGCCCCAAAATGGCTGCCACAAAAAAGCTGCTGCAGGAGGCGGAGCCAGCCACAAAATGGCTGCCGGAGCTGACCTTCAGTCACACAGTGGAGATCCTTGTGCTGTGGTGGCAGCTGCTGCCAAAGCAACCTTTTGAAAAATCTGCACAGTCAATCAAATCTCCAATGGCCAATCAGAAGCCTTGCTGAACGAAAGGACTGCCTACATTCTAAAAAACACTGGGGGGGGGGGCCTCAAGTGCCATATTGAGGATCTCTGATCTATTCCACCCTCCTGATTCTGCAGGAACCGGCCAGATGTTTCCAGGAAGCTGACCTAAACTGCAGGGATGCCTGTATATTTCTCTCTGTGAGAGACAGTTTGGTGTAGTGTTTAGGAGTGTGGACTCTAATCTGGGAGAACCGGGTTTGATTCCCAACTCCTCCACTTGCACCTGCTGGTGTGACCTTGGGTCAGTCATAAGTTACTTCAGAGCTGTTCTCTCATGGACAGTCCTCGAAAGAGCTCTCTCAGCTCCACCTCCCTCACAGGGTGTCTGTTGTGGCAAGGGGAAGGGAAAGGGATTGTAAACCGCTCTGAGACTCCTTTGGGTAGTGAAGGGTGGGGTAGAAATCCAATCTCTTCTTCTCTCTGTGAGTGAAGCTACAGTTATGGGGAAGGAATAAATGCCTCAAAAAAAAAAAGGCACAGGATCAAATGTTGGCCCCTTTCTCACTTTCCCCTAGAGAAACCAGTTTGGTGTAGTGGTTAAGAGCAGTGGTTTCAAAGAACCGGGTTTGATTCCCCACTCCTCCACATGCAGCCAGCAGGGTGACTTTGGGTCAGTGCCAGCTCTCTCAGAGCTCTCTCAGCCCCACCTAACTCACAGGGTGTCTATTGTAGGGAGAGGAAGGGAAAGGAGATTGTAAACTGCTCTGAGACAATTTGATGGGCTGTGCAGATTTTTAAAAATGTTTCTTCCGCAGCAACTTGTCGTATGTCAGTCTGTGCTCAGTGACAGCACAGATTCCACAGACGAAGAGTTACCTGCGGATGGCCCTCTGCCAGTAACTGAACAACTGGCTGCAGCTGGCTCTGACCCAGAAGAAGAGCAACAAGAGATCAGGTTATTGGCTGAGCAGGTCACAGCCTACAGCTGAAACTGAGCCGACGCCTTGTAGCTCTGAAGCAATAAACAAGTCTCTGGCAGCCACTCCCAGCCCACCTCCCTCACCCAAACCCCTGCCACACCAATGCTGTCAGAGGAGAGCTGAGTTGCAGGAAAGTGGGAGGAGTGCTAGACTCATGGCTCATTGTCAGCTGTCAAGTGAAGAGACGAATGAGTAACTGCTGCCATGGCAGAAGGATCTTTACTGTGTAACTGAAGGTAAGCTGCTGCAGCCATTTGATCACACAGAGCCAGTTTGGTGTAGTGGTTAAGTGCACGGACTCTAATCTGGGAGAACCAGGTTTGATTCCCCACTCCTCCTCCACTTGCAGCTGCTGGATGACCTTGGGCAAGCCATAGTTCTGACAAGAGCTGTCCTTGAAAGGGCAGTCCTCGAGAGAGCTCTCTCAGCCCCCACCTACCTCACAGGATGTCTGTTGTGGGGAGGGGAAAGGAGTTTGTAAGCTGCTCTGAGACTCTGAGTGAAGGGCGGGGTATCAACCCAATCTCTTCTTCTTCTTACAGGGTGAACTTACCCCCTCGACTGCAGTTTCACAAAGGTACTGGACAACAGGAGCCCCCTGCTCAGAGAAGATGGTCCCGTAACATTCCTTCACCACCTGCAAGAGAGGAGGCAAAGATGGCCGTTCAGGGGGAGGAAAGCATAAGGGAAATGTCGAACCGGAAGAAGCTGCATTGGAAGGGGGACTTTATGGTAACACTCCCTGCCCACCTCCTCCTCCTCCTCCGCAGACCCGACCTGACCCAAGCTCCACCCCCCTAAATCTCCAGGTTTTTCCCCAACCCAGGGCTGGCAACCCTGTTATTTGGATTTTTTTGTTGTCTGAACTGTGTTTTTTCTCTCCATATTTTGTAATCTGCCTTAAATTTCAGTGAGGACAGTAAGCTAAAACTCCGTTGCCAGCCCTGAGAGGGGAACAGGGTTGCCAGGTCTGGGTTGGGAAATATCTGGAGACTTGGGGGGGTGGGGCCGGGAGAGGGCAGGGTTTGAGGAGGGGAGGGGCCTCGGCATGGTCCAAGGCCATAGGGTCCACCTGCAAAACAGCCCTTTTCTCCAGGGGAGCTGATCTCTGTCAGCTGGAGATCAGTTGTCAAAGCGGGAGATCCCCAGGCCCCACCTGGAGGCTGGCAACCCTAGAGGGGAAGCACCTAGAGATTTGTGTGGTGGACCTTGGGAAGCGCAGCATTTGGGGAAGGTAAAGACTTGGACTTCAACAGGGTGCAAGGCCATGAAACCCACCCTCCAAAGCAGCCGTTTCCTCCAAGGGAACTGACCTCGCTCACCTGAGAATCAGTTGTGATAGCAGCTCTCCAGGCCCCACCTGGAGTTTTGGCAACCCTAGATATGAATGAAGTCGATCGTAAATAATGTTAATGATACGGGGCACGGCTGGTGGCCCCTCGCTGTTTCAGCAGAGGAACGTTGGCCCGGTTCAGAAGAGGCACAAAACGAAGCTTGTGGGAACCGGTTCTGACAGAATCGGGTCAAAACGTCACCAGGTCCCACGCAGCATCTTCACGGGCAGTGCCCCGTAGGTTGGCGCTCCCTGCTACCCCATTGCTTTGCTCTCCTTAATGCTGCCCGGGTTACGCCACGTAAAGCAAACGCTTTAACCTTGCACCAAGACCCCGGCCCTCTGACTCTGGGTCGGGTGGGAAGAGAGGGAGGGAGCCAGGGGTCATTTCGTAGAAAAAGAGGTGCAGGAGCTCATTAGCATAACTCATTAGCATAACTCATTTGCATATGCCACGCCCCCTGAAATCGCCGGAAGTGTGTCGGAAGGCAGCACCCACCGCTCAGGCTCCACTGGACTGCTTTGGATTGCTAGGTATTGGGGGGGGGGGCGGAAAAGTGGAACATGCAGATCTGTCCTCGCAGAGGAGGGAGAGCTGGTACCTGAATAAAAGCTTGGTCTTAAAGGTGCCACTGGACTGTTTGGGCGGGGGGGGGTGGGGGGGGGGGCTCTGAAGCTGACCTGGCTGCTTCTTGCTCTGACTGAGGGCTGTTGGGAGCAGGGGGTGGGGCTTGTTGCATGTGCCCACCCCCTGGGCTCTTTACTGCCGGAGCTCCACCCCTGTGCGCTCCTGCAGGAAATGACCCCTGGAGGGAACTCACCCCGTCGGCCTTGAAGTCACACTTGTCCGTGTTCAGCTGCTCCGAGGGGGGGCACGTGGTCTCCCGCACGGTGAACTCCAGCTCCTGGAGGGACTGGAGCGAGGGGTCCTGGCAAGAAAGAGAGTAGGGCCAAGAGGGACCCACCGGTTAACGCTGCAGAGTTTTGCCCAGTCGGAGAAGCAGGATACAGAGTGCATGCAACAAATCTCCCAAGAAGCATATTGCAAAGGAGGTCAACTTACGTTCATTCAAGTAGATCCCGTTCACATGCAGGTTGCAGTTTAGAAACAAGAGAAAGAAAACTAATCTACAGAGTGCTTTCCCTGACACAAATGGCCAGCTGGTCTGGCAACATGAGTGTGGGAGTTATCAGGGCATTGTTTCGACAGGAGACACCTGCAGAGACCTATGTCTCCATGGAAGGCCATGTGCAATGAGGGAGAGGACAAAGGGAGAGAGGAGGGGGGGTCAGAGGGCAGCTCCCAGGTTAAGACAAAGAGAGGCATCCCATTCGAGGAGATCACACCTAGACACCCTTAGAGTGATCTAGCACCCCGCCTCCCCCCCATATTGTTGTAAGCCGCCCTGAGCTGGCTTTGCTGGGAGGGCGGGGTAAAAATCTCATGAAATAAATAAAGGTCCAAGACATCACTGCAACAATACCAAATGGATGTCCTGCACTGCATGTTCCCAGTCCCTGGCAAAGATTGGCTCATGGCCCTCTCAGTGGGCGAGTTTAGAGCATCAGGTCACCAAGAGATTTTCCCAGCTAGGCCACAGAAGCCAAAAGGTCTTCCCCTAATGTCACCTCCCAGCCCTGGGGGGATTCAGAGGTTTGCCCACTCACCCAAATTAGACGTATCCCCCTGTCGCTCTTCAGAATTTGCTTTGGTCTTCTTCACCATCCTGAATAGTTTTGTGTCCTCTGCAAACCTGTCTTCTACATTGCTCACCCCCAATTCCAAATAAGTTATGAACAAATTAAATAGCACTGGTCTCAGTACTGATCTTTGTGCTCACTTCTCTGTATTGCAAGAACTCTCCCTTTTTTACTCTCCGTTGCCTGCCATTTAACTAACTTCAAACCCATGAAAGGACCCATCCCCTTGTTCCATGACTGCTAAGTTTACTCGGGCATCTTTGGTGACGGACATTGTCAAAGGCCTTCAGGAAGCCCAAGTATATGGGAGGAGGAGGAGGAGGAGGAGGAGGAGGAGAGGTTGGATTTATGCCCCACCCTTCACTCAGAATCTCAGAGCAGCTTAAAAACACCTTCCCCTCCCCACAACAGACACCCTGTGTGGTAGACGGGGCTGAGAGAGCTCTGACAGGAACTGCTTTTTTTCAACAGCTCTTATCAGAACTATGGCTTGCCCAAGGTCATCCAGCAGCTGCAAGTAGAGGAGTGGGGAACCAAACCCGGTTCTCCCAGATTAGAGTCCGTGCACTTAACTACGACACCAGACTGGTGTCTACCAGATCACCCTTGTCCACATGCTTATTAACCTGCTCAAAGAACCCCAAAAGGTTGATGAGGCAGGACTTCCCCTGTATAGAAGCCCTGCTCATTTCCCCCTCAGCAGGCTTTGTTCTTCAATATCCTTAACAATTGTCTCTTCAGTAACAGTTTCTCCCAAGTTACCTGGAACAGATGTTAGGCTAACTGGTCTGTAATTTCCTGGATCCCCTCGGAACCCCTTTATAAAAACTGGGATGACACTAGCTGCTCTCCTGTCCTCTGGGCGAGAGGCCGATTTTAGGGACAACTTACATATACTTTTTAACACTTTCACATTGTAGTTCCTTAAGAATCCTCAAGTGTATGCCATCCGGATGTGGAGGCTTATTAGTTTTCAATTTCCCTCATAGCCTGAGAACTTTGCCTCTTGTCACCTTCTCCGGCGTGGGCCTGTGCCCCACATTTCCCTCAGAGACTACGGCTCTCTTGCCATACGCATCTGGACTGTTTGTGCCACACCTGTGATTCCCCGATGGGCCTCTTTTCTGCAGGGCTTGAAAGCACCCATTCCACAGAAGAAAACTGAGGCTCAGAGAAGGTGACGTCTTCCAAGCCACCCAGCACGGGCTGCCCTAAAACACGGACCCCAGTTCAAGTCTCACACTAGCCACGGATGACACAACATGAGCTACTGCTGTTGGTGCCACTCACTCACCCACTCCGGCTGGGGCTTGGCTTCCAGGAGTCGGAAGGCCCGCGCCACCCCTGGCTCTTGGTTGTAGAGGTCGATTGCCAAGGAAACGGCCTCCTCGTAGCCGAGCTCCTCTTGTGCAGGAGGCATAGCTGTGGCTGCCACGGCAAGGCCAAGCATCAGCAGGATCCGGCCCTCCATCGTCCCGGCTTCTGTGGGTGCACCGTTTTTCGTTCCAAGTCACCTCCTATATACTCTGCCTTGCCCTGATTTCCTGGACCAGGTGGGCGCGTGACTCAGACATCTGTGGAAAGCCCACTTTTCTAAAGGGCTTCCCCTTTCTGTATGTTTTAAGGCAATAATGGTTATTGGCCAATACCCAACAGAACAAGCAGAGCATGAGGAGGGGGGAGAGGAGGAATTTCCCAAGGCCTCCATTTCCTTTGGCAAAAAAGGAAATCACAACAATGTGTGTGTATGTGGGGGGGGGGGAGCACGGTGTGCCAACTCCAGAATGAAGCAATCCATGCTTTCGTGTCCAGGATTCTGCACTGAGCACATCGGACGGGTTGCGTCATCACTGAGGGTTGGTTCTGTTCCTGAGCTAAGGTGGAATCAGAGAAACCAGGGTGGCCAGCTCTTGTCAACACAGAGCCAGTCTGGTGTCGTGGTTAAGTGCGCGGACTCTAATCTGGGAGAACCCGGTTTGATTCCCCACTCCTCCACTTGCAGCTGCTGGATGACCTTGGCCAAGCCATAGTTCTGCCAGAGCTGTCCTTGAAAAAGAGCAGTTCCTGTCAGAGATCTCTCAGCCCCACCTCCTTCACAGGGTGTCTGTCTGTTGTGGGGAGGGGAAGGGAAAGGAGTTTGTAAGCCGCTCTGAGACACCTTTGGGTAGTGAAGGGCGGGGCATAAATCCAATCTCTTCTGAGAGCCAGTTTGGTGTAGTGGTTGAGTGCGCAGACTCTAATCTGGGAGAACCGGGTTTGATTCCCCACGCCTCCACTTGCACCTGGCTGGATGACCTTGGGCAAGCCTTAGTTCTGATAAGAGCTGTTCTTGAAAAAGAGCCGTTTCTGTCAAGAGCTCTCTCAGCCCCACCTACCTCCCAGGGTGTCTGTTGTGGGGAGGGGAAGGGAAAGGAGTTAGTAAGCCGCTCTGATACTCCCTTCGGGTAGTGAAGGGCGGGGTAGAAATCCAATCTCTTCTTCTTCCTCCTCTTCCTCTTCGTTGTTGTCTGAAAATTCCTGGAGATTTGCAGGTGGTGCCTGCAGTGGTAGGGGTTTGGAGAGGGTTTTCACCTAGAATCTATGCCATAGGTTCTATGGTTTTCTGTAAGCTTTGCCCTCTGAATCCAACCTTTTCTCCAAGGAAGTTGGTCTCTGAAGACTTCAGATGAGCTGTAATTCCAGGAGATCTCAAGGCCCCACCTGGAGGATGGCAACCATAAATGATAACTCCAAAGTTTGTGTTTGCCCCATGCTCCATTAAGTGGAGGTCTCTCCTCCTCCTCCTGTCCGACCTGCACATTTCATCGATATGAACTCCTTTCTTCTTAAGCCCTAGGTGGGCTGCGTGGCTGCATATGGAGCCACCACCAGCCGACAGAACCAAGGAGCCCTTATTGTGATAGAATCATAGAATCACACAGAATTGGAAGGGGCCATACCGGCCATCTAGTCCAACCCACTGCTCAATGCAGGATCAGCCTAGACCAGGGGTGTCAAACATGCGGCCTGGGGGCCGGATCAGGCCCCCGGAGGGCTTCTGTCAGGCCCGCAGTGGAACTGGCTGTCTTCTGCTGCTGCTTCCAGTTCTGCTGCTGCTGTGTCATCATAGGTTGGCAGCTTACAGAGACACACCTGGACAGCAGACTCAAGACGGCGACAGCACAGACATTTTGATGCAATCATTCCTTAAAAAGGATATTATAGCTGTGGAAAAAGTGCAGAAAAGGGCGACTCAAATGATAAAAGGGTTGGAACACTAACTGATGACTGAGGCGTGAAATGATAGAGATTTACAAACTTATGCATGGGATAGAAAAGGTAGTGAAAGAAGTACTTTTCTCCTTTTCTCACAATACTAGAACTCGTGGGCACTCAATGAAATTGCTGAGCAGTCGGGTTAGAACAGATAAAAGGATGTCCTTCTTCACCCAAAGAGTGATGAACACATGGAATTCACTGCCACAGGAAGTGGTGGCGGCTACAAGCATGGATGGCTTCAAAAGGGAATTAGATAGGCATATGGAGCAGAGGTCCATCAGTGGCTATTAGCCACAAGGTATAGATAGGGGCCTGGCATGATCTGGTCTATGGGGTCGCGAAGAACCGGACTCGACTGTGCGACTGAACAACAAAACAGATAGGGGCTCTGGGGCAAATGATGCTCTGTCTTCTTGGTGCTTGGGGGGGGGTCAACAGTGGGAGGGCTTCTAATGTCCTGGCCCCACTGCTGGACCTCCTGATGGCATCTGGTATTTTTGGCCACTGTGTGACACAGCGTGTTGGACTGGATGGGCCATTGGCCTGATCCAACATTGGCGTCTCTTATGTTCTTATGTGTCAGTTATCAGACACTGTTAAATAAGCGAAATATTGCCAGAGTACTGATGTTTTAAGCATGTTTTAATTTTAAGTTAAACACCTTTGTGTTTGTGTCCTTCATAAAGTTTATATCTCCACTACCTGACACCCTCCTGCCAACCTAGGAGTTCGAAAGCAAGAAATTGCAAGTAGATCAATAGGTACCACTTCGGTGGGAAGGTAACAGCGTTCCGTGCCCCTTGGTGTTTAGTCATGCCAGCCACATGACCATGGAAACGTCTTCGGACAGCACTGGCTCTTCAGCTTTGGAACGGAGATGAGCACCGCAACCCTAGAGTCGGATTCGACTGGCTTTCGAGCAGGGGAACTTTTACCTTTTTACCTGGCACTACATTATATGGCACACACGGCCTGGCCCAACAAGGTCTCCTTTATTTCAGATCCGGCCCCCATAACAAATGAGTTCCAAGAGTATCCCTGACAAGGGTTTGTCCAGCCACTGCTTAAGGAATGCCAGGGAGGGGGAGCTCACCAACTTCCCTAGGCAGCTGATTCCACTCTTGCACAACTCGGACTGTAAATAAGTTCTTACTAATATCCAGCCGGGACTTTCCCGCCCTCAATTTAAACCCATTCTTCCGAGTCCTCTCCTCCGCTGCCCACAGGAACAGCTCCCTGCCCTCCTCCAAGTGACAGCCCTTCAAAGACTTAAAGGGAGGAATCCTGTCCTCCCTCAACCTCCTCTTCTCCTGACTGAAGGTTCCAAAGTCCCTCTGTCTTTCCTCGTAGGGCTTCTTGGGTGGAATCTGCATTTGTCTTTCCCACCGGGTGTCCCAGCCTTTTGACTCAGTCTTCAAAACAGCTGTCTACATTTGGTGTCGTTTTCACACCTCAACAGTGCTAGCATACTTTTGCACGTCCACATATGTTTATCGCCTTCTCCTGGCGGCTCCACTGTCATTGCACCTCCTCACTGCTTTTGCAAGTCAGAGCTCCTTATGTCAGATGGAAAAGCAGAGTGAATTAGGCTCGTAAAGCTGCCATAAAGCGTGAACACTGCAAAACTCCAAGTCTCTGAGACTTCCGTTTCACCCGACTGCCTTTTACAGCAGCATTATTGTATCCCACCCGACTTCCGTCATGGAACTCAGGTCAGATTCCCAGGGAGTATCTGCTCCAGGCACTGACTGCATCCAGACGGCTGCACTGTGCTTTTGGACCAGGGGTCCCGGTGTTTTTGGAATCACACTGCTGGCATCTTTGCCATTCTGACTACAGGAGGGGTGGCACGACCACAAGAATGGCTGCATCAGCAGGTGGCGTCAGCCGCAAAATGGCTGATGCAGGAGGCGGAGCCAGCCACAAAATGCCAGGGAGGAAGGTTGTGCCTAGGGGTCATTTCCTGCAGGAGCGCACAGGAGCGGAGCTCCGGCAGTAAAGAGCCCAGGGGGCGGGCACATGCAATAAGCCCCACCCCCTGCTCCCAGCAGCCCTTAGTCAGAGCAAGAAGCAGCCAGGTAAGTTGCAGAGCCCCCCCAGCCCCCCCAGTCCAAAACAGTCAAGTGGCATCTTTAAGACCAAGTTTTATTCAGGTACAAGCTCTCCCTCCTCTGTGAGGACAGATCTGCATGTTCCCCTCCCCAATAGCTAGCAATCTAAAACAGTCCAGTGGCACCTTCAAGACCAAGTTTTAGTCAGGTACAAGCTCTCCCTCCTCTGCGAGGGCAGATCTACATGTTTCCCCCCACCCCCATAGCCAGAAATCCAAAACAGTCCAGTGGCACCTTTAAGGCCAAGTTTTATTCAGGTACAAGCTCTCCCTCCTCTGCGAGGACAGATCTGCACGTTCCCTCCACCCCATAGCTAGCACTCCAGAACAGTCCAGTGGCATTTTTAAGACCAGGTTTTATTCAGGTACAAGCTCTCCCTCCTCTGTGAGAACAGATCTGCACGTCCCCCCCCCATAGCTAGCAATCCAAAACAGTCCAGTGGCACCTTTAAGACCAGGTTTTATTCAGGTACAGGCTCTCCTTCCACTGTGAGGACAGATCTGCACGTTCCCCCCCCCCATAGCTAGCAATCCAAAACAGTCCAGTGGAGCCTGAGCGCTGGGTGTTGCCTTCTGACACACTTTTCCGGTGATGTCAGGGGGTGTGGCATATTCAAATGAGCTAATTATGCTAATAAGCTCCTGCACCTCTTTTTCTACAAAATGACCTCTGGACGTAGGCATGTCAGTGAGAGCAGGGGCATTGCTTTGGTTTTTGAGCAAAACTCTGTGGTAAAATTGCCTTCAGAAGACGGTAGAGTTTTGCCCCCAAACCAGGGCATCTCCCCCCACCCCCAATATCACTGACGTGCCTACGTCACTTCAAGGTGACATAGGCACATCACATTTACTTACCGCTTCTTCCCTTCCTGCTTTTGGCAAGTCACATTTATTTCTGGAGGGGGGGGGCTTTGGCTTCCCTTTCCCCCAGTTTAGTGTCGTGGACTCGTGGTTAAGTGCGCAGACTCTAATCTGGGAGAAACGGGTTTGATTCCCCACTCCTCCACTTGCACCTGGCTGGATGACCTTGGGCAAGCCGTAGCTCTGATAAGAGCTGTTCTTGAAAAAGAGCCGTTTCTGTCAAGAGCTCTCTCAGCCCCGCCTACCTCGCAGGGTTCTGTTGTGGGGAGGGGAAGGGAAAGGAGTTTGTAAGCCACTCTGAGACTCCCTTGGGTAGTGAAGGGTGGGGTATAAATTCAATCTCTTTCTTCTTCCTCTTCTTCCTCTTCTTCTTCTTCTTCTTCTTCTTCCTCTTCTTCTTCCTCTTCTTCCTCTTTCTCTTCCTCTTCCTCTTCTTCTTCTTCCTCTTCTTCTTCTTCTTCCTCTTCCTCTTCTTCCTCCTCTTCCTCTTCCTCCTCCTCCTCCTCTTCCTCCTCCTCCTCCTTCCTGATGGTCCTGAAGCAGGGGGCGGGGCTCCAAACCAGGGGATCCCCCACCCCAAACTAGGGACTGGCAACCCTAACAGGATGCCTTTTGAAATGAACAGACTGTTTTAAGAATATTTTCTCGCACACACCCACCTGCTTTCCAGTCACACATTGAGGATCCTTGTGTTGTGGCGTTCAGCCGTCGCTGCCGCCAAAAGTCACTTTTTTAAAAATCCTGCATCGCCGACCAGATCTCAAATGGCCAATAAGAACCTTTACTTGGCAAAAGCCCCATCTAGTCCCACCCTCTTTCCAAAAACTCTTGGCGGGCACCATCTGTGTAGCCCTCAGGATGGCATGACTGCAGCCATGGAATTAAAAGACGCCTGCTCCTTGGGAGGAAAGCGATGACAAATCTAGACAGCATAATAAAAAGCAGAGACATCCCCCTGCCAACAAATGTCTGTATGGTCAAAGCGATGGTATTCCCAGTAGTAATGTATGGCTGCGAGAGCTGGACTATAAGGAAGACCGAGCACCAAAGAATAGATTCTTTCGGATTTTGGTGCTGGAGAAGACTCTTGAGAGTCCCTTGGACCGCAAGGAGATCGAATCAGTCAATCCTAAAAGAAATCAACCCTGACTGTTCCCTGGAAGGCCAGATAATGAAGCTGAAGCTCAAATACTTTGGCCACCAAAAGGGAAGGGAGCACTCACTGGAGAAGAAGACCCTGATGCTGTGAAAGACCGAAGGTAACAGAAGAAGAAGGGGATGGCAAAGGATGAGATGGTTAGACAGTGTTATCGAGGCAACGAACATGAAGTTGAACGAACTCTGGAGGATGGCGGAAGACAGGAGGGCCTGGCGTGATGTGGCCCATGGGGTCATAGAATCATAGAATGTTAGAGTTGGAAGGGGCCTTGCAGGTCATCTAGTCCAACCCCCGGCACTCTGCAGGAGCATAATCGAAAGGTAGCCCTACAACATACCCGAAAGACGGTCGTCCAACCTCCGCTTGAAAACGTCCAGTGAAGGAGCATCCACCACCTCCCGTGGCAGACTGTTCCACTGCTCAACCACTCTTACAGTTAGGAAGTTTCTCCTGATATTTAGCTGGTAACGACTCCTTTGTAATTTCCACCCATTAGATCTAGTCTTGCAATCCAGAGCAAGAGAATAGATCCGCTCCATCTTCTACATGACAGCCCTTCAAATACTTGAAGACTGCAATCGTGTCCCCTCTAAGCCTTCTCTTTCCCAGGCTAAACAGACCCGACTCTTTCAGCCTTTCCTCGTAAGACTTGGATTCCAACCCTCTCACCATCCTGGTCGCCCTCTTCCGGACACGCTTGAGCTTGTCAACATCCTTCCTCAAATGTGGTGCCCCAAACTGGACACAGGACTCCAGGTGAGGCCTGACCGTAGCAGAATAGAGCGGAACGACCACCTCCCATCGCGAATAGTCGGACTCAACAGTGAGACTGAACAACAGCAACAGGACATGCTTATGTTCCCTCTAAGCTGTGGAGTCTTGTGATCAAAAATTCTGCTTAGTGAGCTACCGGCGTTAAAGTGGTGAGTGAGCGATTTGGCTATGCCATAAATTAGTTTGCTCTGGAGCCATCCTCCCTGAGCTAAGAAAAAAATGTGTGAGCTGGAGGCTAAAAACCTGTGAGCTAGCTCACACTAACTCAGCTTAGAGGGAACGCTGGATGGCACCTATGCCCCCCTTCGACTTCCTGTTTCTCCCATTATTCTAAAACTGAATGAAACGTTCTGTGAAATGGGAAGGGTTTGGGGTTCTGTAATCCATGCTGTCGTTCCAGCAGCGTGGTGAGATTGGGCTGGGCGGTGGCGGAATGGGACCCCCGGAAGCGGGTAACCCCCTGCCTCTGTTGGGGGTATGGCAACCCTATATATATCTCTTATGGCAAATGCTGTTTTAAGGGTGACGTGCTTTACTGTGTTGATAGCCGCTGCCTTAGAAACCCTAGTTGGGCAGAAAGGCAGCACGGAATACCAGTCCCGGTCCCAATAAAAACCCAAGACAGTCTGGGTTTGAAAGAGCACGACATTTTATTGTGAAGGGAGAATGTAAACTGGAAGGAAAGGGAGAAGGTTTTCGGCATGATCTGCAGAGCATTCAGCCTTTGCTCAGAAAGCGACTTCCCTTTGCAAGCGACATCAGGGCTTTTTGTAGAAAAAGCCCAGCAGGAACTCATTAGCATAATAGGCCACACCCAACACCAGAAAATCATTAGCATATTAGGCCACACCCATGACAGCATGGCTCATTAGCACATTAGGCCGCACCCCCGTGTTACCAGAAGTGAGCTCATCCAGCCACACCCACCTTTTGCTTCTTATTCTGTTGACCTTGTTTGTGGTCAAAACCCAGGGCCTTTTTTTGTAGCAGGAACTCCTTTGCATGTTAGGCCACACACCCCTAATGTAGCCAATCCGAATGCGTTTCTGCTGTTGGGTGTGGCCTATTATGCTAATGAGTTCCTGCTGGGCGTGGCCAGCTCGGGAGCCAGCCGGAACTCCGTTCCTGTGCGTTCCTGCCCAAAAATAGCCCTGGCGGTAAGAAACGGAGACTCTGCTGGGAGTCCCTCGGCCTGCTCCGTGAGCCTCCCCGGGGCATCGACTCCGCCTCCTTGGCACTGCCCATTCAGGTTGTTCATGCAGTATGCCCCCCGCCTCCAGGCACGTTTGCAATGGAAGACCCGCCTCCAGGCAGCGGCTTCCCCTGACAGGTCCCGTTGCAATTTCCTCGATCCTTTATCTTTTTCCCTTTCCGAATGTCCCTCCTGATACGGATGAGCTAGAGAGAGAGAGAGAGAGAGAGAGAGAGAATCAGGGGAAAAATGGATTGGGGGGGGCCTTTCCTGGGTATGCTTGCAAACACAAAAAGGGGGTTGCCGGGTCCCTCCTAGCCACCAGTGGGGGAGGTAGAGGTGCCAACTTCAGGTTGGGAAACTCCTAGAGATTTGGGGGTGGAGCCTGGGGAGGCCAGGGACCTCAATGGGGGTGCGATGCTGCAGAGTCCACCCTCCAAAGCAGCCATTTTCTCCAGGGGGGTTGAGCCAGTTCACTGTGACTGAAGCAGAGGGCAAAAGGCAAACAGCCTCAGGGAAGACGAGGCCAGAAGAACAACGAAATTTTGTTTTTTTTAAACAAAGAGAGAGGAACACAGAAATGCACACACATGGAAAGAGAAGAATAAAGTGCAACGAGAGCTCCTTAAAGGAAAATCTCAGGAGCTCTCTAAATCCACTGTTCTCTCAGGCGGAGGCAGGAAAAAGACTGAGATGGAAAGTGCAATCAATGTCCTTCCTCCAGGGATTGTGGGAAGATGAACCCAAGCACATCGGTGTCCTCCAGTTTGGTGTAGTGGTTAAGTGTGCGGACTCTAATCTGGGAGAACCGGGTTTGATTCCCCACTCCTCCACTTGCACCTGCTGATGTGACCTTGGGTCAGTCACAACTCTGACAAGAGCTGTCCTTGAAAAAGAGCAGTTTGTGTCAGAGTTCTCTCAGCCCCACCCACCTCACAGGGTGTCTGTTGTGGGGAGGGGAAGGGAAAGGAGTTTGTAAGCCGCTCTGAGACTCCAAGTGAAGGGCGGGGTATAAATCCAGTCTCTTCTTCTTCTTCTTCATCTCTGTGGACTGGAGGTGAGCTGGAATTCCGGGGGGAGGGGGGTGTCCCCAGCAATGCTCCCTCTGAGCTGTGGAGTCTTGTGAGCAAAAATGCTACTTTGTGAGCTACCGGCGTTAAAGTGGCGAGCGAGCGATTTGTCTCCCACATGAATCGGTTTGCTCTGGAGCAATGCTCCCTCTGAGCTGTGGGGTCTTGTGAGCAAAAAAATCCTACTTTGTGAGCTACCGGCGTTAAAGTGGTGAGCGAGCGATTTGGCTCCTCCATAAATCAGTTTGCTCTGGAGCAATGCCCCCTCTAAGCTGTGGGGTCTTGTGAGCAAAAGCTCTACTTTGTGAGCTCCTGGCGTTAAAGTGGTGAGCGAGTCATTTGGCTGCTGCATGAATTAGGTTGCTCTGGAGCCGTCCTGCCCGAGCGAAGGCAACAACGTGTGAGCCGGAGGCTGAAAAACCTGTGAGCCAGCTCACACTAACTCAGCTTAGAGGGAACACCGGTCCCCAGGTCTCTCCCTGGAGGCTGGCATCCTGAGCAGGAAAGAAGAGAAGGAGCTCTGGTGGATCAGATCGAAGGTCCATCTATTCTAGGGGGGCCCAACCTTTTTGAGCCTGTGGGCACCTTTGGGATTCCAACATCGTCTGGCGGGGGTAGCCCCGAAATGGCTGCCGCAGGAGGTGGAGACAGTCACAAAATGGCTGCCGCCGCTCACCTTCCGCCACACAGTGGATATCTTTGTGCCGTGGTGGCAGCTGCTGCCAAAGCAACCTTTTGAAAAATCGGCACAGTCAATCAGATCTCCAACGGCCAATCAGAAGCCTTGCTGGACGAAAGGACCGCCCACATTCTAGAAACACTGGGGGGGGGCTCAGGCGCCACGTGGAGGATCCCTGATCTATCCCACCCTCCTGATTCCGCAGGAACCGGGCAGATGTTTCCAAGACGCTTCCCTCCAC
>NW_015173149.1:68570-78028 GCF_001447785.1 Gekko japonicus | reverse complement strand
TGCAGGGATGCCTGTATGTTTCTCTCTTCTGTGAGTGAAGCTCTAGTTCTGGGGAACGACTTCACACATCCGATCACCCTTAACCAGCCATAGCCAGGCCCGTCGCCAGTATTTTGTGGCTTGGGGGGCACATTTTTTTCTGGTGGGGCTGAAGTTCTCAGTGCAAAAAGAAAAGCGGTCAGCCACTTTAGATGACAGCCCTCAGCTGCTGCAAGTTAATCACTTCTGCCAGTCAACCAACAATCCTGATAACAAGCCGGCAGGTGGGCGTGATGACTTTTATAGTCAAGAAAGCTAACATTTGGGCACTAAGGAGAGAAGGCAGAGTGTGGGACCCGGGCTGTTGAGTGTGTGTGAAAAATCCGCACAGGTGCACCCCTGTTCCTTCCTGCATGCCTGGCATTCCAGCTGCAAAGTATTACGGCCAAACCCCAGCCAGTTAAATTCCAAGTTTTAGATCGAGAAATTTAAGAGCAGATCCGGAGGGGTGTGCAATTTTTTTTTTTAATCAGTATTTTTTGGTTCGGGTCTATTGGACCTGGAAAACATCAGGATTTCTGGGAAATCCTGGATCCCAATACCAGTATTATATTCGGATCTGGTTTATTTCCGGCAATCCCGAATTTCTTCAGGGGCGTCTGTAATGATTCCTTGTTTTGTTTTAAATCTTTTTAATTTCTTTTTTAACCAGCGTAGGTAAAAGGTAAAGGTTCCCTGGCTCGAAAGCCAGTCAAATCTGACTCTAGGGTTGCGGTGCTCATCTCCGTTTCAAAGCCGAAGAGCCAGCGCCAAAGACATTGGTCATGTGGCCGGCATGACTAAACACCAAGGCGCACAGAACGCTGTTACCTTCCCACTGAAGGAGTACCTATTTATCTACTTGCAATTTCCTCCGTTCGAACCGCCAGGTTGGCAGGAGCTGGAATGAGAGGCGGGAGCTCCCTCCGTCATGCGGCACACCCGGGTCTCGAACTGCTGAACTACCGACCTTCCACAGTCTGCAGTTCAGCGTCTTAACCACTTGAGCCACCACAGCATTTAACCAGCGTACAATATGTTAAATAATACACAGTACATCCACACTTAGAAACATAACACAGAGTTTTATACCTGGGGATCCTTACACCTATGGCCTAATACGAGTATTGTTGCCTCAGAGGTTTCTATAAGGATGTCCTCTTGGGTGTAAAACTACAGTGGTGCGGTTAGAGATAGCTTGTATTGAGTGTTATTTGGAGAAATGGCGCCATCAAGTCTAGTTGAGAGAGTAATGAACCTAGAGGATTAGCCATTTAAGGTACAGAGGGTTTGAGGGAAGAATGTCTAGAGACCAGAGGTCGATTCGGGGGGGATCGCGGGGGATCGCAGATTTGGCGGGTGATGTGCTGGGGAGTTCAAATAGCACCTTTAAGACTAACCTTTAAGACTAAGACTAACTGAGTGGTGGGTGTGGCCTTATGACACACTTCCGGTGATTTCAGGGGGTGTGGCATATGCTAATGAGTTATGCTAATGAGTTCCTCTAGCTCTTTTTCTACGAAACGACCCCTGCTAGAGACCAATGTTCCCTCTAAGTTGTGGAGTCTTGTGAGCAAAAATTCTACTTTGTGAGTTACTGGCATTAAAGTTGTGAGCGAGCGATTTGGCTACCGCCTAGATTAGCTTGCTCTCGAGCCATCCTTCCTGAGCGAAGCCAAAAATGTGTGAGCTGGAGGCTAAAAAAACTGTGAGCTGGCTCGCACTAACTCAGCTTAGAGGGAACACCGCTAGCGACTGCAGGTAGGAAACAACTGGGTACCAAGTTGACACAGATTTGGAGAGGTGTGGGGTGGCTGTCTGTGGTCTGTTCAGGGAGTCAGTGATCTTTGCCATGACGATGGGCTCACATTTGCTGTTGTTCAGTCGCACAGTCGAGTCCGACTCTTCGCGACCCCATGGACCAGATCACGCCAGGCCTTCCGGTCTTCCGCCGTCTTCCGTCCTATTGGGTTCTGTTATTAGAGAGTCAACAGGGAATGTTTCCTTCAAGAATTTGTTGCTGTTGTTCGGTCGCACAGTCGAGTCCGACTCTTCGCGACCCCATGGACAAGATCACGCCAGGCCCTCCTGTCTTCTGCCGTCCTCTGAAGTTGGCTCAATTTCATGTTCGTTGCATCTGTGACACTGTCTAACCATCTCATCCTTTGCCGTCCCCGTCTTCTTTGACCTTCAGTCTTTCCCAGCATCAGGGTCTTCTCCAGTGAGTGCTCCCTTCTCATTGGGTAGCCAAAGTATTTGAGCTTCAGATTCATTATCTGGCCTTCCAGGGAACAGTCAGGGTTGATTTCTTTTAGGATTGACTGATTCGATCTTCTTGCAGTCCGAGGGACTCTCAATAGCTACTCCTTGTTTTCATGTGTGTGTGTTCCTTTAAATGTTAGTTTGACAGCAGTAATGCAAGGAGGGCGATCCGGGGAGATGTGTGTGCTGTGACTGGCTGATGACTGAGTGTGGGAGGAGATGTTCCGAGAGGAATCTGTGTGTTTGTGAGTTTTATGACAGAGTTTAGAGTGTGTGTGTCTCTGTGGAGAGTGAAGTGTGAAAAGCTCTAAGGAGAGTCTGTGCAGAACTCTAAAAGTCTTGTGAGAGAGTCTGTCTGAAAAAGAAACAAGCTGTGTCTAAACCGTGTGGTTAGATCGATGTTTTATCTTATGTGGAAAAGTCAAAGAGTTTAGTTGGGTTGGCTACACATATGATGGAGCTGCGGTGGCACAAGTGGTTAAGACGCTGAACTGCAGGCTGTGGAAGGTCGGTAGTTCAGCAGTTCGAAACCCGAGTGTGCCGCATGACGGAGTGAGCTCCCGTCTCTAGTTCCAGCTCCTGCCAACCTAGCCGTTCGAAAGCAAGAAATTGCAAGTATATAAATAGGTACCACTTCGGAGGGGAAGGGAACACTGTTCCGTGCACCTTGGTGTTTAGTCATGCCGGCCACATGACCACGGAAACGTCTTCGGACAGCGCTGGCTCTTCGGCTTAGAAACGGAGATGAGCACCGCAACCCTAGAGTCGGATTCGACTGGCTTTCGAGCAAGGGAACCTTTACCTTTTACTACATATATGAGAGAGAGAGAAGAAGCCTGTCAGAGTGGAATTTCACTGTCTGAGAGACTGTGTGTGACACCAAGCTTGCTAGTTATATTTTACAAGTTCCTTTTTCCAGAAACCTATTTTGCTCTTATTTCAATAAATCCACAAAGTAACGTAAAGAAAGTCACCATGTCGCTTCCACTGTATTATAAGGGGCACTCGCCCTTCCCCACGTTCCCTGATGGGGTGAACTTACCCCCTCGCCTGCTGTTTCACAAAGGTACTGGACGACGGGAGCCCCCTGCTCAGAAATGATGGTCCCGTGACATTCCTTCACCACCTGCAAGAGAGGAGGCAAAGATGGCCGTTCAGGGGGAGGAAAGCATAAGGGAAATGTCGAACCGGAAGAAGCTGCATTGGAAGGTGGACTTTATGGTAACACGCCCTGCCCCCCCATCTGTTGGAAGGGGTGTGGGCAAGTTGGTTCTTATTTGCACCTATGGTGGGCTTGCCCATTCATTAATCAGTTTTGGTCTCAAATACTTAATGAAACTAAAAATATTACCTCTCTTACAATCCCGTTCTCACCAATTATTATTTTGTCAGATTTATGGGAAAACACTCAAACCCCGAAACATCTTCGAGAACTAATATCCACGTTATTGTCAGCAGCAAAAACAACTCTCGCCTCTAAATGGAAATTGCCTGCGCTTCCCACATTACAGGATTGGTACAATAAATCCTGGGAATTCTTTATTTTTGATAAGATAACTGTTGAATTAGATCACCCGGACGCAGAACGACAAAAAATTTTCTTTGCCAAGAAATGGTCAGCCTTTGTTCTTAAAGTTGTGGGTCATACGAATTTCTCTTCAATTGATATAGTTTCCAAACCTGAAGTCTCTTTGTTGGTCACCGGCTAACCCCTGACGAGTTTGTTTGATAGTACTTCGTCTGCTATATTGTACTATCAGTATCTTTGACAGTTATCGTTCCAAATTTTATATGTAATCCTTATATATATTAGATGTTTATACTTATGTTTATGCTTCTGTTTATATTCAATGTAACTCTTTGACAGTTTCCTCAATAAAGTTTATTTAAATTAAAAAAACAACAACCACACCCTGCCAACGTCCTCCTCCTCCTCATACCGGACCTGACCCAAGCTCCACCCCTTAAATCTCCAGGGTTTTTCCCAACCCAGAGCTGGAAACCCTATTATTTGGATTTTTTACGGATTGGTTTTTTTCATATTTTGTAATATGACTTAAATTTCAGTGAGAAGAGTAGGCTTGAAGACTGGGTTTCCAGCTCTGGGAGGGGAGCCACCTAGAGATTTGGGGAGGTTGGAGCTTGGGGTGGGTGGCGTTTGGGGGAAGGGAGAGACCTCAATGGAGTAGAATGCCATGGAGACCACCCTCCAAAGCAGCCATTTTCTTCAGGGGAGCGGATCTCTCTTGCCTGAAAATCAATTGTAATAGCAGGAGACCCCCAGGCCCCACCTGGAAGTTCAACAAACACACAGGAAACACGGCAAAGTTAGACAAACGTAAAGAAACCCTGGAGAAGCCTTCTATAGAACTGTTGACTTGTGGACTGTAGCACTGTGAGCTTCGGTTCCAGGAAAAATATGTCTGCCTGAAGAAGAATCTGTCGAAACACGCAATTTTTGCCTGGGAGGCGTGTTGCTTCCTTTGATGCTTGCTGAGTCACTTTTTGTGGCGAACATAACAGCCTGCTGCGTCTCTCGTCATTTATGACTTTTGCAACCTTCATCAGTCTCTTATCAGGAGCAAGATAGTCTACAGCATTCGAATAGGTCTCTACAGTAGCTGTGGACTTTTCTATAGATATATATGTTCATCATTATATCTATCTATCTATCATCTATCTATCTATCTATCTTCTATCTATCTATCTTCTATCTATCTATCTATCTATCTATCATCTATCTATCTATCTAATCATGGCATCAGGCCCCATCACTCCCTTGCAAATAGAAGGGAAGTTGTGGAAGTAGTGACAGACTTCACGTTCCTGGGATCCTAGATCACCGCAGACTGTGACAGCAGCCATGAAATTAAAAGACGCCTGCTCCTTGGGAGGAAAGCGATGGCGAACCTAAACAGCATGATAAAAAGTACAGACATCCCCCTGCCAACAAAAGTCCGCATGGTCAAAGCAATGGTATTCCCAGTAGTCATGTATGGCTGCGAGAGTCGGACTATAAGGAAGGCCGAGCGCCGAAGAATAGATTCTTTTGAACTATGGTGCTGGAGAAGACTCTTGAGTCCCTTGGACTGCAAGAAGATCAAATCAGTCAATCCTAAAGGAAATCAACCCTGACTGTTCCCTGGAAGGCCAGATAATGAAACTGAAGCTCAAATACTTTGGCCACCGAATGAGAAGGGAGCACTCACTGGAGAAGACCCTGATGCTGGGAAAGATTGAAGGTCAAAGAAGACGGGGACGGCCAAGGATGAGATGGTTAGACAGTGTCATAGATGCAACGGACATGAAATTGAGCCAACTTCAGAGGACGGCGGAAGACCGGAAGGCCTGGCGGGATCTGGTCCATGGGGTCGTAAAGAGTCGGACTCGACTGTGCGACTGAACAACAAAAAGGTTTTTGTATTATAATGAATTCGTGTTAGACACACGAGGGTCTCTATTGTACTTAAATCAATATATGAAGACACAAGTGCATATTAGTAGTATGTGTTTTGTTCCAACACGGTGTTTCTTTACGTTTGCCCATCTGGAGGTTGGGAAGCCTAGATATAAATTAAGTTGGTAGTGGCAATATTAATTATACAGCACATGGCTGGTGGGCCCTCACTGTTTCAGCAGAGGAACGTTGGCCCAGTTCAGAATCGGCACAAAACAAAGGTTATGAGAACCAGTTCTGACAGAATCAGGGAAAGTTCGGGGGGAAACATTGCCAGGTCCTGTTCAACGTCTTCGTGGTCAGTGCCCCATAGGTCAGAACTCCCTGTTGTACCACTGCTTTGCTGTCCTTAATGCTGCCCAGGTTATGCCACGTAAAGCAAACGCCCTCTGACTATGGGTTGGGTGGGAAGAGAGGAAGGGAACTCACCCCATCGCCCTTGAAATCACACCTGTCCAGGTTCAGGTCCGAGGGGGGGCATGTGGTCTCCTGCACGGTGAACTCCAGCTTCTGGAGGGACTGGATCGAGGGGTCCTAGGAAGAGAAAAGTGCAAAGAGGAACCTACCGGTTAATGCTGCACAGTTGTCCGAATCCCCACACGTTCAATTGAATACACGTTTGTAGTAAAGTAGTATTTATTGAAGCTATGGAAAAGCTGGAACACAGGAACTGTTTGGAATGACCAAGAGGGTCAGGACACGGGATAATAAACAGATTCATACAGACAATAACCAATGACATTGGTTCCCGCTTCCACGGGTACGTTGAAACTCGCGCCTAAAGCCTGAGAATCAACTGCTCCTGAAAGTTAAACAATTAATTGCTTCTCATGCTCTAATCAAGCGGCTCTGGCTCCGCACCTGTGACCTTGCAGATAACTACGTTTCAAGCAACACTAGCGTTCATAGAAAGGAATGCATATAACAAGCTGCTGTCTTCATACTATTATCAAGCATGCGCAATAGGGTCTAAGCAGACCAGGGAGTGAAGGGGAGGGCTCCGTGGCCCAGACAAGTCATACAGAAAATACATGGAACTAATTGGCAGCTTGCTGACAACAGTTTTGCCCAGTCATAGAAGCAGGATACGGGAGTGCATGCAATAAATCTCCTCCCAAGGTAAACTTGCACGTATTCAAGCTGATCCAGTTCAGGTTGCAGTCAAAAGGAGAGAGAGCAGCCTAATCGAAAGAGAACTTTCCCTCTCACAAATGGCCAGCTTGTCTGGCATCACATGTGTGTGGGAGTTACGAGGACCTTGCATCTCTTTGTATCTATCCACTGGGGAGAAATGCAGAGACCTATGTCTCCATGGAAGGCCATGTGCAACGAGGGAGAGGACAAAGGGAGGGAGGGAGAGAGAGAGAGAGGACCACAAAGTATAGATAGGGACTCTGGGGCAAGTGATGCCCTGTCATCTTGGTGCTTGGGGGGGTCAACAGTGGGATGGCTGGTGGACCTCCTGATGCCCCCTGGTATTTCTGGCCACTGTGTGATACAGAGTGTTGGACTGAAGGGGCCTTTGGCCTGATCCAACACTGGCATCTCTTATGTTCTTATGGATATATATCTGGAGCAGAGGTCCACCAGTGGCTATTAGCCACAAGGTATAGATAGGAACTCTAGGTCTGGGGCAAGGGATGCTCTGTCTTCTTGGTGCTTGGGGGGGGTCAACAGTGGGAGGGCTTCTAATGTCCTGGCCCCACTGCTGGACCTCCTGATGGCCCCTGGTATTTCTGGCCACTGTGTGATACAGAGTGTTGGACTGGATGGGCCTTTGGCCTGATCCAACATTGGCATCTCTTATGTTCTTATGTTCTTAGGACGGGTCAGAGGGCAGCTCCCAGGTGAAGACAAAGGTCGAATCTGCATTTGCATTTTTAAATCAGTTTCGTGCTGCTGTGACACTGTCATTCTCTATGCTTGTTTGAACGTTGTTTGGAGAAGATTCTTTTAAAGCAGTGGGGAGGCGCAATGACAGTGGAGTCGCAAGGAGAAGGTGATAAACATATGTGGACGTGCAAAAGTATGCTAGCACTGTTGAGGTGTGAAAACAAAATCAAATGTAGCCAGCTTTTTTGAAGATGGAGTCAGAAGGCTGGGACACCGGTGGGAAAGACAAATGCAGATTCGACCAAATAGAGGCATCCCATTTAAGGAGAGAACATCTCCCCCCCCCAATGTCCAGGCACACTGAGTCGCTCACTCCAACAATACCAAATAAATGTCCTGCCCAGGGGTCATTTCGTAGAAAAAGTGGTGCAGGCTCATTAGCATAACTCATTAGCATGACTCATTAGCATAACTTATTTGCAAATGCCACACACCCTGACATCACCGGAAGTGTGCCAGAAGGCAACACCCAAAGGCAACACCCAAAGGAGTCTCAGAGCGGCTTACAAACTCCTTTCCCTTCACCTCCCCACAACAGACACCCTGGGAGGTATGCGGGGCTGAGAGAGCTCTGACAGGAACGGCTCTTTTTCAAGAACAGCTCTGACAGAACTACGGCTTGCCCAAGGTCATCCAGCCAGGTGCAAGTGGAGGAGTGGGGAATCAAACCCGGTTCTCCCAGGTTAGAGTCCACACACTTAACCACTACACCAAACTGGAGAGAAAGAAAAAGAAGGAAAGAAATAGAAGGAAAGAAGGCGGGAAAGAGGGAAAGAAAGAAGGAAAAAAGGAGGGAAAGAAAGAAAGAAAAAGAAGGAAAGAAATAGAGGGAAAGAAAGAGGGAGAGGAGCAGGGGGCGGGGCTTGTTGCCTGTGCCCGCCCCCTGGGCTCTTTACTGCCGGAGCTCCGCTCTTGTGCACTCCTGCAGGAAACGACCCCTGATCCTGCCCTGCATGTTCCAAAGGTCTTTTAGAGTATCTGGTCACCGAAAGATTTTCACAGCCAGGCCACAGAAGCCAGAAGGTCTTCCCTTAATGTTTGTCTCCCAGCACTGGCAGAATTCAGATGTTTCCTGCCTCTGCTAAGGAAGACTTCCTTCAGTCACCATGGCATCGATGGACCTCTCCATTACTTCCTTATTCAACAGTTAATTACTCACTGAGGAAAGAAGTACTTCGTTTTGTCCATCCTGAAACTATTGCTCATCAGCCTCATTGGGTGCCTCCAAGTTCTAGTACTGTGGGAGATAGAGAGAAAAGTCTCTCTATCCACTTTTTCCACTTCATGCCTAACTTTATAATCCTCTGTCATGTCCCCCCTCAGTTGTTTCTTTTCTAAATTGAAAAGTCCCAGACTCCTCTGCCTTTCTTCATAGCGGAGGTGCTCCAACCCCCTCATCATCTTGGTTGACCTCCTCTGTACTTTCCCCAGCTCTGCAATGTCCTTTTAGAGAGATGGTGACCAGGACTGTACACAGCAGGGGTCATTTGGTAGGAAAAGAGGTGCAGGAGCTCATTAGGATAACTCAGCATAACTTATTTGCATATGCCACGCCCCCTGACATCACCGGAAGTGTGTCAGAAGGCAACACCCACCGCTCAGGCCCCACTGGACTGTTTTGGATTGCTAGCTATTGGGGCGGGGGGACGTGCAGATCTGTCCTCGTAGAGGAGGGAGAGCTTGTACCTGAATAAAACCTGGCCTTAAAGGTGCCACTGGACTGCTTTGGATTGCTAGCTATGTGTGGGGGGGGGAGAATGCGCAGATCTGCCCTCACACAGATCTGTGCAAAAAGAGAGAGAGAGAGAGGGAAAGAAGGAGGGAAAGA